>NW_025110123.1:125711-165388 GCF_011392965.1 Frieseomelitta varia
TACTAGTATATACTAGTGTATAATACACTAATATTATACTAGTATATAATTTGTATAATACACTAATATTATGTA
Organism: Frieseomelitta varia; assembly: GCF_011392965.1. Lineage (NCBI taxonomy): Eukaryota > Metazoa > Arthropoda > Insecta > Hymenoptera > Apidae > Frieseomelitta > Frieseomelitta varia. The sequence goes on from NW_025110123.1 coordinate 125,787, forward strand.
ATAATGTTCTACAAATGTATGAATATATATACAGTATTTATACTAATTTCAAGAGATCTTTTTCTGAATAAGAGATTTATAAAAAAAAAAACAGTACTCTCACTTTTCAATTAAGAAAGAAACTGTTCAGATTGTCTAAGATTGCAAATATAAAAATAAATAATAAAATTTTGTATAATTGATAGTTCTACGAATATTATACGGATACGAAGAAATTCGCTGTTCATGATACGAACGAAGAAGATCCTTTGAGTCGAAGGCAAAATAACGTTTTATCAGTTGCACGTCTGAGTTTGATGCAAGGAGTAATTATGGGGCACCGACCTTCTCTTCTTGTGGTTTCGGGTTTCCGAGAACAAATTTCGGGGAAAAAAGAAACACGGTCTGGATGGTCGCGTCGATAAATGCAGTAAATTGCACAGGGAGGAGGGCACCTGCAGTTGATTGCTTTCGGTTCACCGTCGTAAACCAATGCGGCAAAAAAATTTATAAAGATCTGCTGCTGCAAGCTTGAAACAAGTATTTGATATCAAGTTCGCATACAAACGAGGAATGATCAGCTTGAAATGGGAAATATAAAAATATAAAAATTCTCTAAAAAAAAAAAAGAGCATTTATTCTTTAGAATTATCTAAAGATAGCGAACAAATTACAATGTTCATAATATTTTAATATATGTTTCACAAGGAAATAGTAAAAGTCACAATTATGTCCAAACAGATAGAAGTTTATCTTTATTTAATAATATTATTTATTAGAATTTTTAAAAATACAAACGAAGTCGTGAGAGGATTGTTAACGAAATGATTGAACGTTGGTTACAAATGTACTAACAGTGATTCTTGCATCGAGACGACAGATAGTTCGGTGCCTGCAGCGTAATCATGTGGAAAAAAAATACGACAAGACTTACTTGCCTGTGATAAATTGTAATTCTGCAGACGTTTAAGCAAGCAACTCGAGTTAGCGAGTGAAGCTTCACCTTGTAACATGACCATTCGCTCGAGGAATTTAAGCTTTTTATTTTTTTTTTTTTTTACAAGTGTCCAATAAATATGGTTACAGTACCTTAAAGAACGATTAATCAGACGTCGACAAGGGTTAATTTTGAAAATGTATTGATAGCCATATAATGTTAATAAAAATCACGCTTTCCGTTTCAATAGTTGTATTTTATGACATATATAAATCTATATATTTCTTTTTGGAATTACATAAATACAGAAGAGTGTTCAAAAATAGTATTTTTTTTCTTCTGTATTTCACCATTCTGTAAAACAAGAATCTCAAAAGATTGTAATTAAAATTCATTTATTTTAATGATACCAAGTAGAAATATCAAATTTTTTAACATTAACATAACAGTCTTGCATCTTTGCCACGCAAAATATTTCACTTTTAAATGTTCAAAAACGTTTTTTTCGAAACTGACATTTGCCACTGAAGCCTTTGTTACTATTATTAATTGTAAGACATTTCGACAAAGTATTCTTGGTTTTGAAATATGTACGTGAAAAGAACATCCTTTGTCATTTCGTAATTTACAGGAGTATGCAGGTAGCAAACTTTGTAGCATGCATTCATGACCACCGGAATACTTAAAATGTGCCAGGTATTATATTTCTCACAGACCTCAAGAAGCAAGTGAAACTACTATAGCATATTCAAACCTTTTTCTTTTTTTTTTTTTTTTCTTTTTTTTTTTTTCTTTTTTTTTTTTTTTTGGAAATTCGCTTCGGTTAGTGATGTCTGTTTGAAATGAATTGACTGATTGTGAGCGGTGTCGCACGCTTGTATTTGTATCGAACTGATTGCGAGGTTTTAGCAGTAGAACTGCAGATAGGAGGTTGTATTAAACGACAGTCGAGTCAACTTTCGACTAGTTTTGGTTTTCAAGAGTAATTTCTATCATTGAAAATCAAATTTTAGCCACGGAATGTGAATTTGTTTAGCATAGAAATATGACTCGAGTTCTACTTCAACCCCTTGCGCTGGCAACTGATTGGCGGACCATAACGAGTGACCATATACCGTATACAATAATTCGTCGCTTTCTTTTTAAACTCGTCGGTATGATATCGTCTGGATAGAAATTATTAAGAAGTAATAGACTCACCATTTGTTTTTCTTGGGCTATACTACAAATATACTATGCTATAAAAATATTAATTAAAAAAATATATACTATAAATATACTTAAAACTGAGGAAATATTGCAGTTTTGGGACAAAACGTGGCACGTCATTCCCAGCGCAAGGGGTTAAACTTATATAAAAAATAATAAACAAACTCAACAAAATTGTGAATCAAATATAATGAACGGAATTGACGGATCAAAAATTATATCCGTAAAGATTGCAATTTTCCACTCTGGTAGTTCTAGTGCTAAGCATAATATTATAGCAGTGCATTGTTAACTAGCCAGTGATAAAACAATGAAATAAATGCAGATAGTATTCAACAAACTCAAGAGTTATCAGAAATTTTAGACAGGCCAGTTAACAAAACACTACTGTTCATAATATATGGTGGAGGCAACCCCCATAATCGCTTTGCGCAGTCAATTTATTTCGAGCAACAAGCTGTACTCTGCGTACAACGCAATTACCAATTTACCAATTTAACGTAAACGTGGAACGAATTCTTTCTTTCTTTTTCTTTTTTTTTTTTTTTTTTTTTTTTTTTTTTTTTAACGGCTTAATCTGTTATACTATAGTTTTTCACGCCTCTCGGTCGTGACTCGTTCTTGGTATCGTGACTTCTTTTCGAGACAAATTATTTTTAGCTTTCGAGTAATATATCACTTTTAATTTTTGTCTGTTTCTTTTTCGTTTATTCGTTCTCGTTGATTTTCTTGATATTTGCTGCTCCGACAGATATATATATATATATCGATATAACTCGCACTGTATTCGAGCTACCTTGAAAATACGTATGTGTCTGTGTGTCGCAGGCTCTTCTCGATATTAACCCTCTATAACATCTCGACATTTGTCTGTAATGTATTTGTAAAATTTTATTTTTAATATCAAAGTATATACATATATATATATATATATATATATACATGTATACGTACTTTGATGTTAGTGTATTTCATACCAGATAATCAATTTATTTATTATATAACGATTAAATGATTAATCTATCGTACAGTGATTTATTTATAATGAATTCGATTATTTATAATTCTCTGGTGGAGTATAATTTTCACAGGAGGGCACTTAGAATTTTATAAATTGAAGGTGCAGTGTAAGATCAGATGTTAGATTTTGAAAGATTAATAACACATATTTTATCATTATCCATTATACCCTGTCATTCTAAAATTTTTCCATCATTCGTTTATTCAATTGGATCCAAAATTTTACCAGAGAATTATTGATTGCCAAATTGAATTTCAAAATTTAATCGAACTATCGATCTTTCTCTCTCGTAAGCGAACGAAATTTTGGTTATAGAGGGTTACACAACATACGCATCACGTGTGTCGATTTCCGCTTGAAATTTTCAACTTGAAAATTAGCGCACGATTCGCCGAATTTTTCACGCGTTCCTTTGAAACATCGCGGTTCGCGATTACTTTCTTCACGGTGAAGAATTGTCCATCAGATCTTTTTTTTTTTTTTTTATTATTGTGGAGCTAGCGAGACACGAAGGGACAATTGTTACTATTGTCATTATTATTTTCTTTTTTATTTTCTGTGACTAATCCATGGCTTTTACCAAGTCGTCCTCTTGAATTGTTCGCAAGCAGCTTTTAGGAGAATCAAACGATTTCGTAAGTGTGTAAAAAAAAAAAAAAAAAAAAAAAGAAAAAGACATGTTCAAGTAGATGACACGACACTCATTCCTACACGTTGTTCCTTTCTTAATTGACGCGGTGGTCGCGGTTGATTACGCAGATTTCCTTTTTTGGGGGGGGAAAATCAGCTTGATTTACATTACTTATCGACTCACGGTGAGTAATCACGCACGATTCCGTTAATAAGGAATTTTGAAATGATAAAGAAAGTTGTCTTTTTAATTTTTTTGTAAAAGATACATGTAGCAAGAAATGTGAGAACTATATTTCTACAAGTAATTCTTTTTTTTTTTTGTCATTGATTTATACAGTAAGTTTTTAAGACCTGAAAACGAAATTGAATCAATCAAGCGACGTATTACGTGCTTACTTTTTTATGAAAAATTTCGACGCGATTATTAATGCAAATCAAGTCGACAATTACGCAGTTGGCGTCCTTTAGAATCTCATTTGGCACAATTGGATTTAAGTTTATTCTTTTTTTTTCCTTTTTTTTTTATGTAGGAATCAAAAGAAATTTCAGAAAACTTAATGAGATATGATATTTCGTAAAACGCAAATCTCGAAAATTTCTTCTTTTTTTTTTTTTAACGAAAAATACAGGGTCTGTTGCGAAATTAGAATTATAATTTTTATACACGGTGACACACACTCTGCTTGCGACAAGTAATCTGTTTCTCGTCGATTTTTCAAGCGATCGATTTGAGAATTGTTTTCAATCACGTTAAAACCTTGTTCTTTTATTTTTATCTCACTGTGATGTTGTTTCGAGATATTATTAACAAAGAGAATTATTTTTTTTTGAAACGAAATCGTTTCCTAGAGAGAGATTTGTAATTGTCTGTTCAATTTTTTTTTTTTTTTTTCTTTACTATAAGTCACACGTTGTTAATGATTTTTAAATTCTTCATTACGACACGTTGCTTGGATTTCACGCGTGTGGCGTTCATCACTCGTGAAACATACTTGAGAACCGTAATTTTTCTTTCCATTGTGTTTTAACCTTGGTACTCTCTGTTCTTCACTCCATTGCTCTGTAATTTCGTTTGCCTTTGCTTGCTTTATTTCACACATACGTAGTACTAGTGTAACAATACTCTTGGTTTTCTCTTATGTTCGTACCCGTTCTTCTTCGCACGGACGAATTCCAGATACTCACGTTGCTGTTCAAAGTGTAAGGAACTCTGAGATCGAGAGATCCCATGATTCGTTAAAAACTCGGTTATTTACAGATACAGAAACATTAAAAATTAGAAAATTCAAAGATTTAAAGATTAAAGAATCGAAAATTCAAATTCGAAGGCTCGAAGGTTTAAAAATTCAAAGATTCAGAGAAATAAACAATAATTCGAAAATAGACTTCGAGGAATTCGAAAAATTCAGAGATTCGAAGATTGAATAACTCGACTATTCAAATATTCAGCATTCAAAGATTCAGGGACACAAACTTTTTAATAATTCGAAAATAGACTTCGAGAAATTCATGATTCCACGACTCAGAGATTAAAAAATTCGATAATTCTGAAATTCAAAGACTGAATAACTCGACTATTCAAATATTCAGCATTCAAAAATTCAAAGATTCGGTGACACAAAGATTTAATAACTCAAAAATAGGCTTCGGAGATTTCATGATTCCACAGCTCAGAGATTAAAAAATTTGATAGTTCAGAAATTCAAAGACTGAATAACTCGACTATTCAAATATTCAGCATTCAAAGATTCAGAGACATAAACTTTTTAATAATAATTCGAAAATAGACTTCGAGAAATTCATGATTCCACGACTCAGAGAATAAAAAATTCGATAGTTCAGAAATTCAAAGACAGAATAACTCGACTATTCAAATATTCGGCGACACAAAGATTTAATAATTCAAAAATAGGCTTCGGAGATTTCATGATTCCACAGCTCAGAGATTAAAAAATTTGATAGTTCAGAAATTCAAAGACTGAATAACTCGACTATTCAAATATTCAGCATTCAAAGATTCAGAGACATAAACTTTTTAATAATAATTCGAAAATAGACTTGGAGAAATTCATGATTCCACGACTCAGAGATTAAAAAATTCGATAGTTCAGAAATTCAAAGACTGAATAACTCGACTATTCAAATATTCGGCATTCAAAAATTCAAAGATTCGGTGATACAAAGATTTAATAACTCAAAAATAGGCTTCGGAGATTTCATGATTCCACAGCTCAGAGATTAAAAAATTCTACAGTTTGGAAATCAAAGACTCGAAGGTTCAAATACTGAATAACTCGACTATTCAAATATTCAGCATTCAAAGATTCAGGGACACAAACTTTTTAATAATTCGAAAATAGACTTGGAGAAATTCATGATTCCACGACTCAGAGATTAAAATATTCGATAGTTCAGAGACTCAAAGCTTCGAATGTTCAAATATCGAATAACTCAACCACTCAAATATTCGTTACTTTTCACACATACACACATACATACACAAGATAAAAAGAAATTCCAAAAAAAAAAGATAAGACAAGAGTATCTCCCATTGGTCCGTGCGAACAGTCGCGCGCACTAACACATATATATACACACGGTTGGGTGACGGTGATGTGGATTTTGCTACCTGTGTGTCGGTGCATGGGGGTGGTGGTGGTGGTGGTGGTGAAATTCTGGCGCGTGTCGCTTTGCGTGCACCGGCTGTGAAACTGTCGTCCTCTGCGCCTTCCTACCCGCTCGAACCCTGGCAGGTGGATCATCCTGCTTAACGCGCAACCCGGTCACCGGAGACGGAGTTGACGTGACGCCTGTGAGGCGCAGCGCACGAAGGTGTCGAGGTAACGTTTACCCACTCTTCTTTTGTTTTTTATATTCCCCCCCCCCCATCTCCCCCTTTTTTTTATTGTTCAAGACAATAGACATGTCAACCATGTCTTTCACCTTCTTTCATCTTTCACGTATAAGTATCACACATATATATATATATATATATTTTGTTATTGCTTTCACTCGCCCCTAGATCGGTTCGTTTCATTCTCATGTTCTCGAGAAACCTCGAGACATAGTGTGAGAAGTATCGCGTGATTAGCTTTCCATCGAGCAGGTAACGACGGAAGAAAAAGACGCTGCAGTACTGTACAAAACTGTCGAGGGATCACCGATCTTTGGAGAGTTTTTTTTTTTTCGAGAGTCGAGTGCCAACTGTTAACAAATGAAATTTTTCTTCAATTTTTTGGGAATTCGGGGATTTGGGGATTTAGGAGTTTGAGAATTCGAGGATCTGGAAGCTTTAAGCATCTTGAACGTTTAATTTTTAGAGAATTTAGAGAATTCAGAGATTTTGAAATCTGGAAATTTGGGTATTTTGGGATTTAGGAGTTTGAGAATTTGGAGATCTGGCAATTTAGAAATTTTGAGCATTTTGAACATTTAATTTTTAGGGAATTTAGAGAATTCGGGGATTTGGAAATTTAGAAAGTTAAGAATTTAAGATTTTAGAAATTCAAGAATTTGGGAATCCAGGGTTTTAGAAATCCAGGAATTTGGGAATCTAGAATTTTAAAAATCTAGGGATTTAGGAATCTAGGATTTTAGAAATCCAGGAATTAGGATTCTAGGAATCTAGAAATCTAGGACTATAGAAATCCAGGGATTTAGGAATCTAGTACTTTCTAAATTCGAAAATTTGCTATTCTAGGAATTTAGAAATCTAGGGATTTGGGAAATTAGGATTTTAGAAATCCAGGAATTCAGGATTCTAGAAATCTAGGAATCTAGGACTATAAAAATCCAGGGATTTGGAAATCTAGTACTTTTTAAATTCGAAAATTTGATATTCCAGGAATTTAGAAATCTAGGAATTTGGGAAATTAGGATTTTCGATATCCAGGAATTCAGGATTCTAGAAATTTAGGAATCTAGGACTATAAAAATCCAGGGATTTGGGAATCTAGTAGTTTCTAAATTCGGAAATTTGATATTCTAGGAATTTAAAAATCTAGGGATTTTGGAAATTAGGATTTTAGAAATCCAGGAATTCAGGATTCTAAAAATCTAGGAATCTAGAACTACAGAAATCCAGGGATTTGGGAATCTAGGACATTAGAAATCCAGGAAATTGGTATTCTAAAAAAAATTGGAAATCCAGGATTTTAGAAATCTTTTAGAAGAAATTTAGTAATTTGAAAATTCAGGAATTTGAGAATTCAGTTACAACATGAATGGCATCGGTTCAACGTTTTACCTCCAATAGTTTACTCCCAGGCGATGAATACAAAGTGCAGGATAATGGCTTTTAGTATTGTCAAGGGTTGAATGGTCCAACCCCTAATCCGTCAAATAAAATACGGCGTATTTGTGTGTTCAACTGTGTGAGCGACTGGGGTCGACTTTATTTGGATTAGAATTACAGAAGGCTTTTCTATGAATACTTGATTGAACCCCCAGCGGTCTGAGGATTTTATTATGTTGTCTGGGAGAATCAGTACGTTTCGACTGCTCAGCGATGAATCAGAAATATCATGACTCACTCCGTGAATGATTAATAATTAAGTATTAGCGTGAAATAGAACATTTTGTCGATCAGTTCTTTTCACACGAGTTATCCTTTGCCAATTTTGTACAGTGCTGAGAGAGAGAGAGAGAGAAAAAAAAGAAGGGAGGAGATATAAAATTTGATTTTCTGTTTTTACGAGTTGATGTTTCAGCCTTCACCTTTACAGTTTTTTCCCCTTTTTTTTTACTTTATCGTTTCTTTTCCTTATTGTAGCATTGGTCGACCAATAATTTCTGTGTATTTCTTGCTGCCCGACGAAGAGGATTGGATTTATTACTGTTTCTTTATGTGTTTCTTTTCTTGTGTATTACGTGTTATTTAGCATTAGTTTCAGAATAACAATCGGAGTAATCGGGCTTAATCTTAGCGCTAGTGTTTCATTTTTTCTAACTTTTGTTACCCCCTAGAAAGAAGAACGTTTAAAAATTCCCATGATTCACCTTGTCCCCATAGACGGAAGGCAATTGATGGTTTGAAACAAAGTTACGAAATTTTTTTTGATTTCCAACGAGACTGAGATACTCGCTGATTAATTTCGAAATTCTTTCGAGAATGATACTTTTATCACATTATCGATTGCCGTCCGAAATTTACAGAATCATCCACTGCTCTAATTTGTACGATAATCTTATAGATATATACAATCCTCGTAATTTTACCGCGGATGTTTATGCATTTTCAGAAGTTTTAGGAATTTAACAACTTCAGAATCGGGGAATTGGCGAATTCAGAAGTTTGGAAATTTTTGAATTTGGGAATTTTGAGAGTCCAGGAATTTAACTTGGACGAATTTAAAAGTTCCCTCGAACGCAATTAAGGGAACGAAACGCAGATGGAAACCATACCAAAATAAATAAATAAATTAAATTAATACTTTCGACAAATATTATATCTCTATTATTATATTATTATATTTTATATTATTACACATCATTATATTTTCTACGAATTTCTGCATTCTCAAATTCTCCCCTGAAGGATGCATAAACGTCCGCAATCTATTTACGTCTGAGATTTGCTCGAGTTCGATCTAAAAGCTACATACCTCGCGAACACTTTTCCCGGCGGGACGTTTGAAATGAAATATATCATTGTAGAAATTTGACAAATAATCGAACAGCCGTCAACGTGGCTGATTCCAGACTTTCGTTTCTTACAATGTCGAACACAAAATGAATATTAATTTCTATTTGGACACAAAGATAACTGTACAAGTCCATCGTGATTTACATTAGTGTTCGTTTGTATATTCATATTAATATTTTTAATACTAACATTCATACCAATATTTTTAATAATTATATCAATAACGAAAATAATAAACGCCTGTCGTGAAAGTGTCAAGGAGGAGAGAACAATCGAGAAAAATTCTCCGATTAGAAGTAGAACACAGAACTCGAGCAATTCTCCGAGACCGAAGTTGTTTCCCATAGGTCGATTTTACACTCACGTACAAAATAGTCCGTAGTATCGGTACGGTAAGTTCACGCGCAGCAGACGATTACAAGTTCCTCGTCTCGCGCGCAGTCCTTAACTTGGCTCTCACGAATATTTTATGTCCGATCGTTCCTTTTTATCGGTGCATCGGAACCGACCGGTTGTACCTTTTCACGCGTTTTTACGCTTAATCGCCTGTCGAGTGAATTAACCGCGTGCCTCTGTCACCCTTTCACGGCCGTGCAAGAGAAAAATCACGAGAGAATCGGTATGTGGATTTCGCATTTTTGCGAGGTCTTGATATATATCTCTCCACGATAGTGTTGGTAGTGGTCACACTACCTGTGACAGGATATCATCAGAAATCTCGCCGTGTAGGAACTACACGGAGCAAGTAAGAATGCGTGATAATCGTCGAGATGAGATTTGTTAACACGCCTCTCTTTTTCCTCCCGATCCGTTTCGTTTCAAACGGTGGTTTCTTGCACGCCTGTGACGATCGCGATTGCATGCGAGTTCGAAATCGATTTTCCTCGAATTAACGAAGAAATAGGCGGAGAAGAGATTAGAAGTTTTTAGGCGGTTTTTTTTTTTGTTTAAGATTTTTGTAGTTGATTGAACGTCCGAGGTGTGAAACACGTAGTCTGTGACTGGAATTTATCAATGGTGTAAGAAGTGTAATGTATAATACATAGATGTAGAAGAGGAGGATTTTTTTGTTTTTCTTCGTTAGAATTTAGAATATGACAGATAGTGTGCAATCTCTTTTCAAAGGTGTTGTTTGAATTTGTTATAGTTTGATGTATATATAACTATAACTTCCGATTGAATTGAGTTAGACGAAGTCAAGTTAGAAACTGTTCGAGTCTTCATAATAGTGAAACATTAGAGAAACAGAGGGTGAATCACAGGTATCATCGAAACGAACGTTTGGACAAATCAATCGATCCCAATAGAAAATAAACGAACAAAAATAAAAATAAATGAATACGTCAGAATGTGCCAGGTACGAAAATTTGCTTTATAAATTTCTAACAAAATTTTACAAAAATTTACAAAGTAAGGAATGAAATGAAGTTCACAGGAGCAAAGGCAACTTTCAATCAATTGTTTCGTGATTCACCCATTGTACAGTTCCGTCGATCTTTGATCTCGAATCGATTCGTTCCAATAAGAGCAGACGAGCCGAAGAAGTGATACAGACACGTTATTCTTTTATAAAAAAAAAAAAAGAGATAGACACGTATAGAGGATCAACCGTAAAACAATCGAAATAATTGAATCCGTAGAAATTTTATAGATTTATCTTCTATTCATCGCACTTCAAGTTTCCCGACACTTGGGCTACTTGTTCGTCGATCATTTTCACTTGTCTTTAAATTAATAAAATATTTCGTCTCCCCGAAAGTTTGCATAAATTTCGACTATTAAAATCCTTCTCTGCGTGTTGAAGAATTCATCCTCGCTACGTCTTGTATCACTTCTCTCCTCTTATCTCTGAATTAAACGAAACATCTCGTATGTAATAATGGAGAGGCACGGGCTGTCTCGATTTCCGCAACGTTTCACTGATCGAGATCAATGTTCTTCGCAGATGGTAACCCGGTAACCGGAACTGGCTACGCAGAGTCGCAGAACAACGGGCCTGCGGTGCAAAACGGAACGTCCAGCTCGAATTCCAGCGAGAAGTCGAACGACACGTCGCCGGCAGCGAAGGTTCCGGCACGCACACGCGTGCCACCCGGTGGATACTCATCTGGACTATGGTAAAAACGCGGCCTCGCGGACGAAGCCGCCGATCGGCCATCCTCCTTTCGATCGGAAAAACCCCCTTCCAGCACCGGCAATTTCGGAGGAAAACCGAGAGCTCTCCGAAAACTCGATTCCAGTAGTAGAAAAAAAAAAGAAAAAAAGAAAAAGAAAAAAAAAAGAAAGACTCACACTGTGGGAGCGATTGGTTCCTCGTTCTCGACGAAGAGAAACAGAAAAAAAAAAAAAAAAAAAAAAAAAAAGGGAAGGCCAGTTTAAGTCTAACGCGAGTTTCTTATGAATTTGATTTGAAAAGATCAACTGCATTCGTTTTTCTTGATTATATATATATATCTCTTTCTAGGCATCTTTTTATTCCTCCTTTTTTCTTTTATTTTAATGTTATAACTATTCTCTGCTAGAGTTCAGATTCGTTTGAAAGTTGATTTTTAGTTTTTTTCTATCATTCGTTGTATAAAATGAATTTTCGTATCACGTAGAAAGGATCGATGATAACATTCGTTTCCCGTTTCTTTACTTCTTTAATACTGGGTGGCGAGAAATCAAAAAAAAACCGAGCACCAGGAACCACGCTCCCTTGAATTCGATAGACTGTTGTCGGTTGGTCTTTTTTCTTCGGAAAAAAAAAAAAAAAAAAAAAAAAAAAAAATTCCGATTGAATATAGCAAAAATTAAACGAAGAGAAGAAAAAAGAAAATGAACGTCCAGAAAGTAGGAAAAAGATAGTCCTTGATTCAAGAATATAATAATGAATTATTATAAAAATAAAAATAAAATAAAAAAAAAGAAAACCTAGAAAATGTTTGACGGAACCTCGGAATTGTATATTAGAAGTAGGCATATGTTACTCGAAAGATGAAAAAAAGAAAGGTAATAATATTAATAATAATAATAATAAATAATATTAATATTAATAATAATAATAAAAGTACATCATATGTGTAACCCATTAAAAAAGAAAACAAGGTCAAGTGCTTTCTTAATTTCCGTGCCTTTTTAATAAGCGTATCTAGTTTTTTCTTCTGCATGAATTAATAAATACGCCATTCGCGTAACTTTCTATAGAGAGCACAGTTCCTTTTTGTTTTTAAGTTTCTTTGTTCATTCGAATACAAAAACAGAAAAAAGAAGAAAAAAAAAAGAGGTGAAAAAGGAGAGAAAATTTTGCACATCGAGGCATAAATATCTATTCATATTTAAAATGTTGGAGAAGATTGCAATTTTACTAATCATACCGTAGTAACCTACTATACATGCAGATACTCCTTAAACGGTCAGGATTTACATGGATCCTATTTATCGCTGTATATCACTTACGATCCTCTTAACGCAGAGACACTACGTAACTCTTATCATACGTAACCTAACCAATAATCATTCATCTTTTTTTATAGTCGTTCACTATTTGCTTCTTCCTTGTTTCACGATAACACATAAGGAATTGTATTTATTATTTCACAGTAAGATACTCGTGCACACGATTCCTCTTACACTTGAAATAAAAAAATTGAGAAAAGGTGAGAGAAAAAGAGAGAGAGAGAAGAAATGTTTCTTCATCGTTTTGGTGTGAGTAAGAAAATTGTTTGTATTTCATCGTATTCTCGTCTCATAAGTAGCCCTTTTGTACTCTGGCATTGATTAATAAAATTTTGTAAGCAACAATCGTTGTTCCTTTTATCCATCATTCCGTCCACAGCTTACAAATGATGTTGACTATCAAGTTGACGTTTCATTCCAGTAATTTTATTGTCAAAATATACACGAATATCAAATGATATCGAGCTTCAGCGAAATAAATTTATAAAATATTAAAAAATACGTAATACTGTGAAAGTGTAATTACATGCTAAATGTTCCTATAAATATTCGTTATCGAACGATTTGGTTTTTACATCGCAGCGATCAGATCCCTTATAGCTGTTCCGTTCGCTTTGCACAGACTGGCGAAGACATGTTTTTGATTGGTCTCTTGTTCGAGTTTCTTCGAGATCTCATGCGCTCTGTTTGTAATTACAGGTGGGACACCAGCTAACCGAGCAGCATTGAAACCGTATGATTTTGGACAAGCTCCCTCGCTAAGTTTGTACAAAAATGTTACCGTCTCCTGAGATACTTCATCCTGTTCCTCCGTTTCTACCATACATGCCTGCAAAGGACAAGATAATATCGAAAGTACTTTTAAAAAATTTAGAGAGAAACCAAACAGAATCTTGAAAAATATAAAACTCATTTACGTACCATATGGGCTAAAGTAATTTCTTTGGTATTTTTATAATCTTCTACCAGAGAATGATAATGTGTAGAGAACAAGGTGCGACAATTCAATTTCAGAAGTGCATTTACAACTGAGGCGGCTATTGCCGTACCGTCATACGTCGACGTACCACGACCTATTAACAGCGAATATCATATTTACTGATGTATTGCATTGTAATTTTAATCGAACGTATAATTTTTACCCAATTCATCAAGCAGCACTAGCGAGTATGGTGTAGCGTGCTGCAATATCGCGGCAGTTTCGCTCAATTCTACCAAGAAAGTACTCTGACCAGCCAAAATATCGTCATTTGCTCCGAGCCTCGTGAAAATACGATCTACTAAAGTCAAACGACAGGAACTTGCAGGAACGTAACTTCCCTACCAGAGATACAAAAGTCAGTATTTTGTTTACCGTCTAAAATATTATATATTACTAAAAACGTACGATCTGTGTCATTATAGTAAGAAGAGCGACTTGACGCATCAATGTTGATTTACCACCCATATTTGGTCCAGTGAGAATCATGAAAGAGGCAGAACTATCGGTTCCTAGTAAAGTACTATTTGGTATAAATGTGTCCGAAAGAATACACGGATGCCGTCCTTCTCTAACATCAATAAATACCTGTCAAAAAAATGTTTTCTTAATAACTCTCAGCATATTTAAATATATGAATTAGAATATTAATTTATATGAAATATATAAATATATGAAACGATTAAATTACCCCTTCATCTGTACCGTCACAAATTTCTGGTATACACATATCTCCACTAAGAGCGTATTCAGTCAAAGAAATAAGAACATCCAAAACAGACAATTTATAAACTGCCATATTCCACATATCGTACTTCTCGCTGAATTTTGCGAATATTCTTCTGTTTAAATCCTTTAATACTCTGTTTTTATGTTCTTCGGCATTTGTTTGTCTACTTAGAAATTCCTAGAAAAATATTTAAACGTCTCCTTTTTTCTGTCACTTCCTCGAACGTATATTATACCATTATTGAAAAAAAAAAAAAAATAAAAACCTTGGTCTCGTTGGTATAATAGCGTTTGTATCCTTTTCTCTGCGACTGAAGCTCATAACCGATTCCAACTTTCTTTATCTGAGACTCTGGAATCTCAATCTGATATCGCTTTCTATCCGATCCGTGATACGTCACTTTTACACCGAAATGCTGTTTTTGCTTTTGAAGGTATGCTTCGGCATCTTTCTTTATATCATCAAGCTCCATTAAAACGGAATCGTACTCGTCATCGACACCTCTTTTTGGAACGATGCAGCCTACTTTCTTGGCTTCTTCGTGATCGAACGCGGTCTAAAATATGTTATTGCATATTTATATCTCACTTGATAATAAAAACTTACATTAATTACCTTGAAATAATCTAATGATTCTCTTAACGAAGGAAACTCGCCATCCGGCTCTACTTTAGTACATCGACTTACTAATGTACTGTTGAAATCTAGAAAATAAATGATATACTTTTCAGTGAATGTACTAATTTAAAATTGCAATTAAGTGGCATAATTACCTTCAAACAAAGCAACTATTTTTAAAACATCCTCGAAAGCACTCAGAGTAGTAGTGAAATCTAGAATTTTCTTCTTTGAATACGTTTGCCCTTCGAACATAATTGCTCTGCCATCAGGATGATTATTCATTTTTGCCGCATTCCCTTGAGCATGAATCCTAAAATTAAATTTTATATTTAAATATTTTTGTATATATGATCTTTTTGGCTACCAATAATGATTCGTACTCACTTGCTTAATAATCTTTCAAGATCAGGGAGTCCACTTAACATATTACGAGCACTTTGTACTATATCTGAATTATTCATTAATTCTTGTATAGCTTCTTGACGTTCGATTATAATGTTTTTACGACAAGATGGTCTACAAATCCATTCTCGCAACAATCTACAACCAAGTATATTTGATTAAAAAATAATATAAAATAATAATGTTATTGAATATATTAAACTATACCTCTTTCCAAATGCAGTACAGCAACGATCTAGCGTCTTCATAAGAGAACCTTCCCCGAAAATTCTCAAATTATTAATAGTGATAGCATCTAAAACCTAATAGTTATATATACATTAGATTATTTGTCTAATTTCATGCATGTAATTGAACGAATTTGTGATTACCATATTATTTGCAAATTTCAAGGTTTCATTTGAAAAATCTGGAGGAGTATACGTTTTGAAACGTGCTTGTGCCAGTAGTTGTTGTTCAAGCAGACATTCCTTGAGCAGGTGTATACATCCACCTAATGCATATACTGCTAACTCTTTATCGTCAGCGGGTGTTAAACCTAAACTGTCACCTAAAAAAAAAAAAAAGAAAAAGATATAAATGCCATTAAGTCCAATTTTTGTTAAGAAAACGTATTAAAGAGATATGTACATACTTTGATTAAGATATGGTTGTAAGCCTACAGGCCATTGAAACTCGGAATTTGGCTTTTTGAAATATTCTCCTTCATGAAGATTCTGCAAATTAGAAAAAAGAATATTTACAAACAAACCTTTACAAGGTTTCAAAATTACGAAATATTAAGTACAATTATGCTTACTTTCAACGTTGTTGTAGACGACCAAAATTGAGATTCACGTAGAAGCGGTTCTTTAATACACGCTGCTAAAGCATTGTTTAGAATTTTTAAAGTTCTTTGAGACAAATTACCTCGTTCATATACCACCTAAATATATTATAAATTTATTCATCTAATCTTAATTATAGTCCTGAAAAAAATACTTACATGGACTGGCGGATAATGAGCAAATAAAGTTAATAATCTAGAATTGCAGCGATCATCCTCGAATTGACAAAGATAAAAATCTCCTATTGTTGTGTCTAAGAAACACACTCCATAATGAGATATATTGGAACCAGATGGACATTTTTCAACCAGAGATAACAAATAATTGGAATTTGCCGTAGCTGGTTCTACATCCTGTGGAGTATATACCCTTGTACCTTTAGTACTTATTTGACAAATTTCTCTGTTAACTACTTTGTCAAACTTAGTAGGTCTAGCCACTGGAAACAGTAAATGAAACTGAATTGCGTCTGATTATTTTAAAAATATACAATATATTTTCTGGTATCATACTTTTGCTGCAACGTTGTGCCATCATCTCTGGATTTTCTGTTTGTTCTATTCTAGCCACTTTATAGCCTCTTTCTACGAGACTCGCTAAAAAACGACCATATCCAATTTCTGGAAACCCTGCATGCGCAAACTCTCCCTGCAAACACATTTATTCCAGAACTTTCAAATATTTTTAAACGCATAAATTAATATAAACAACTTACTCTCATATATGTAAGATTGAGCTCATTGACACTAATTACAGCATCCATGTGATATAATTCATAAAACTTTCCTACTTTAAAGAAAAGAATGCAATCAAAGTGTTTCTTTTTTATTTCCCACCATTGTCTCATAGCCTGGTGAAAAAAATAGTATAATATAACATATGTCGAATAATATCTATATCAACGAAATTTAAATTTCCATCTTACTGGAGTTTGTTGGTTCAAAAAATCCTGAGGAACATAAAGTGTTTTAGGATCATACTCTGGATCAGTTGGTGGTCTTCTATTAATATCTCGTATTTTATTTGGTTGAAGAAAATCATACTTCAAGTGTCGCCAAGATTCCACATTATTTGGACCTTGGGCTTGATTCTGTTGTTGCGATTTTGATTCCTTTTTATCCTAATTAAATATCAATTGATTAAACAGTAGTATTATAGTATATTACATACATACATATATATATAATGAGACAACTTATAGTTATAATCTTACTTCTTTGGGAATTTTCTTTATATCATTTTGTTTTCTTCCAGAAGTTTTATTCAACTTTATCTTCTTCTACAATTCAAATTAAATCAATTAGTATAAAAATATCGTGTATTTGCAATTGATCGTTTACCTCAGGAGTTTCTTCTTCACTAGCAGTTGGTGGTTCGCTTTCAGTACATCCTTCAGATCCTGTATCAGAATCTTCTGATTCATTCTCTGGATTTATATGAAAATAAAAATGAATATATATATATATATTCTCTTTTAAAAGACTTATGTATTAATTATGTATTAAGAAACAAACCAGGCTTAAATTCATCTCCAGAATCTTCTCCAGATTCTTCATCAGGAATAATTAATCTTCGTTTCTTTGGTCGTATTAGCTCGCTTTGTTCTTCTTCTTCTTTCTTTTCTTTGTCATCATCATCATCATCATCATCATCATCATCATCATCTTTAAAGACTCTCTTCCTATCTTTAACATCCTTGTTCTCCTTTCCTTTACTCGGAGTCTTTGCTATGTACAACATGAATGATAACGTATCATTTAAGCGACATTTATTCGATAGTTTAAGATATGCAACACATTTACTGTATCAAAGCAAAACGAAATATTTATATAGAATTATAAAACATACGATATTTTCATAAAATATTCTCTACTAAATTTCCAATTTTAATTTTACGTGACACAATAATACATGCGGCCCAGAGTCACACAAAGTATGTTTTCTATCGCATGTTCTATTGTTACATCGGATTAGTTATTCACCGTAGTTGTTTTATACCTTTGTTCCGTTGTTCCCTTGCTCTTTTCGGTGTGCTAGATTTTTCTTCGGACGAACGTTTATTATTCAATTGTTTAGGAGTTGTAGGAGTTTTAGGAGAAATAAAATAATTGTACAGCGTATTCACTTTAGACATAATGTTACAACAATCTAATAATCGTATGACAAATTTCTGTACTTTTTCTTTCGCCCGGATGCTCTTTGTTACCGTCAATGAGAGATCGAAATCCCGGCAAAACTTATACTTTTCGAAACTTGCTAAAATACGATTCTGCGTTCTTAAATGTCACTACATGGATCTAAAAAGATTAGAACCGTATTTTTCATTCTAGGGCATTTTAATTTATATAAAACGTGTATATTCTTTTGAAGCAATAATATTTAAATCAATATATATATATTTATCAATGATAATCGGTATTCATCGGTATCAATGATAAATTCGAATATTTCACTTTATTTTTACAATTTGTTTCATTAGGGAATTTTTTGGGCTTTTAGTTGTCATTTAGTCTCCTCAGTCAGCGAATCTCAATCTGAAGTACACGTGCTTCTTGGGGGGTTAGATTTTTGGGGATACATGCAATGCCGAGTAAATCGTCTGCAATCGTCTCATTAGTTCGTTTTCATTAAAGTTCTTATTAGATGAATTAAATAAGAAAAATATAATTTTATAAAATTGGATAACATAAATGTAATTTAAATATATAAAAAGTTTTTAATATACATAGTATATTATATATTATATGTTATTCCCATTGTTATATTACAGCTTTATATATCTGTCAAAGGATACGCCATTTTCATACATATATTCCAAGGGTACATAAAAGATGGAGAGTCGCTGCTCTTAATGATAACTCTACCTCAGGAAAACAATAATGGCGTATTCAGTGAACGTCTCTGTAGAAGCACCGATCGAGAATCAGATTCAAGAAATCACATACGATGGACAAGAAATTTACCAAGCGTACGTAGTTTGCTCTTCTAGTAATTAACAAAATTAAATAAAGGATTGGTTATAAATAGAATTGATAGTAAATGATTGTATTTCATTGTATGCTCTACCTAACCTCAGAGTTAAAATAACATATTATTCATAACATACATAACATTTTATAACATAACATACATTAAAGCAATTAATTGTTATTTTTCCAGACCTCTTACATTGTCTGAGAACTTGGCAAAAATCGCGCAAAAGATTGATTTTAGTAAAACCAATGGTGAAGACATTAAGAAGGAATCCGAAAGTGGAGAAAAGGGTGAAGAAGATACAAAAGACTCGGCTTCTTTTCAATCATCTTTATGGCCATGGGATAGCGTCAGAAATAAATTAAGGTTGCATATTGTTGAATATTTTTTTAAATGTTCTTTTGTCAGTATGAAAGACTGTGATAAATTTATTTACAGAAATGCATTGACAGAGGTATGTGTGCTAGCTGATGTTCTTGCAATAGCAAAGGAAAAACATTATATGGTTCTTGATCCTGTGCCACAAGAACCAGCAGAAGTGAAGCCTATGATTCAAGTATATGCTAGAAAGAAAGCATTGGCTGGAGCTGCATCTGTTATTATGATGGGTGCTGATAGATTAAAGAACTGTCAGAATGAACTAGCTAGAAATAGATCAACCCCAGACTTTCATATTGAGTTATTGAGATTGAGACAAAATTGGCGTTTGAAGAAAGTTTCCAATTCAATCATTGGTGATCTTAGTTATAGAACAGGTATAGTTATTTTTTGTGTATATAAATTATCATTTGAAAATTCACTGTATTATATTAATGATATGAATATTTATAGCTGGATCTAAATTCCCTCAGACTGGGATGTTCGAAGTTACAAAAGCAGAAGAAGAAGAAAAGAGTAGTACAAGTCCTCCTGCATCTCCAAGTGCTGGTAATAATGTGTCAGGTCAGACTCATCCTCCAAATTCCAAGGCTTCTGCTTTGAGAGTTACTATCCCCAGCGAATTACAAGGTGTTGCTTATATAGAAGTATTATGCCAAAAAGGTAAGTGCGTGTATGTCGCAACAGATAATATATATTTATTAGTTTAGATATGACATATATTCATTAATGTATTTATATACTATGTATTATATCAATGTATTATATCAATGTGGAAAATTTTGGTTTCTGTTTATAGATCAAGAAGATTTATGCAGTGCAAATATTAGTTTACTTAATAATAGTGCACACAGTTCCAACGCAGACATGCATTGGCAGCAGAAATTGGAGGCTGCACAAAATGTTCTTTTTTGTAAAGAATTGTTCAGTCAATTAGCGAGAGAAGCAGTACATTTACGTGCGCCTATACCTCACATGGTTGTTGGCAATCAAATTATGGCAACAGTAATTTGTTTCTTCTTTTGATCATCGTATATGATTGTGCATTTATTTACAGTACATTAAGTAAGATTTTACAACTTTAGGTATTGCCTGGAATTCAGTTAATCATAGGACTCTGTCACAGTACGGGGAATGACAAAAAACCAGCCGCTCCTCCTCCTCATAAAAGCGATCATGATCATGTTTTAGAACATTCTTTGCATCAGCTTTTACGCGAAGTTCATCACAAAAATACGCATCATCCGTTTCCACATCCTTCTTCAGGACCTCTTGGACCCAGTAAAAGAAGGTGTTTAGCTGGTCCAACAGCCGCAGATAGATATGAACTTTTAGAAATGACAAAAAGTCAAACTCTCTTAGAACAAATTATTCAACAAGCTCAACACTATTTCATGCGTTTACGCACTGAATATGTCTTAGATACAATAGCAAAAGAAGTAAAAGATCCTTTGATTGTTTCTCATTGGAACGCGTTAAACTCTCCTACTCAATCCTGTGTAAAAATTAATATTTTAACACATGGATACGATACAGTATGTCGAACGTCGCTTGTTGTTCATATAGGAGAAAAGTCTTTGAAATGTGTCTGTCGGGATGGTAGAGTGATGCATATGAGTTATGAACCTCAAGAATTACGGGACCTGATATTTTGTCAGGTAACTGCATTTTGTCTTAATCTTTATTGAATATATGTATAATTGCTTTTTATATTATTGTAGATTTATCAGCACCAAATAACAGCAGTACAAGCATTAGCTAAATGTATGGGATGGCAATTTCTAGCCAATAGTTCGCATCTTGGTTTAGGCGCAGTGGAACCTTTAGGAAATGCTAGCAGTTGTATTTTAGCTTCACCAATAGGCGATAGGTATTTATTAATTTCTTTCTGTCTTAATAGAAAGCCATGTATATGTTATATCTAAAATAACTATTGGGATTTTAGGATGATAGCTGTTAGATGTGAACCACAAACGGGAGTACAAGTTGCGATAGCTCATTCCCCTAGGAAAGATTTTTTTCCTGGACAATTAGTAAGAGAAAGAAAGTGGGAAAATTTGGGTGGTTCTTTCAAAGAAGTTCGGTGGGACAAAATGGAGGGGAAGAATTTTTTAAACAAAATGGAATTACTTATGGCTTCTTTAACAAGCTCGTAAATCAATCGACGACTGATTAGGAATTCAATTGTTCCACAGGGTGAAAAAACGTGATCATACATTCAGATTTTATCTTGTATCTGATACACCATACCTTTCTACTGTATAATTGAAGAATAAATGAATTTGTTCGAGTGATATCTCGTGATTCTGAAATCTGTGATTCATTTTACTTTCTAAACTTTTCTTTGTCTCAATAAAAAATTTATTAAAATATCGAATCTGTTGTTTTCCTTTTGTTACCCTGAATGAACCAAGATAATTCATCCTGTGGTATCTGTTATTGAGATTAGGGATCATAATTAAATGTATCTCTAATTGTACAAAAATGGTTTTTATTTGAATGATATATGAAATGTAATATGAATCGAGTAATAAATCATGAAATAGTAAGTGAAACATAATGCCAAATATACAGATGTATATTGAACACCTAAATTACAATTATTAATGGATCTTATATACATATACAAAAACTACTGAACAATTCCTTACATATTATCGTCATTTGTATAACCTGTTTTGAATAGTTATGTTTTTAAATGTAAGGCGTGAATTGATGCATAAATTTACTCTGTCCATTTGATAGAACATGTACATTATATATGTATACATACATTCTTACATATGTACACTTACACTCATTTTAAACTTTGCCTTTTCTTTTTTTCTTTGCAATACAAAGAGAATATCGTACATTTTAGTATGATTAGATTTTAGATCGAAACGTTATCACGTCTTGGTTATACAATTGTTTCGATAGGTTAAGGGACGGACTAGCAGCTTGACCACAAAATTCTGTGCTAGAACGTATTACCATTTAATACAACTTTTTGAGAAAAAACATTACACTTGAAAGACAAATAATACTGGTACATTTAATAGATGTTTTATGCAGTTTGGTCAAGTGTAAAAGTTTATCAAGTAAGGACTAACATATCTTGGATCTTTATGAATATATTCTTGATCATTATAGATTTGCTTATTAATATCAAAAAACAAGATATGATTTGTTAATTTAACATCATATCTTTTTACACACAGTGTAAAATCAGAGCAATGATTAATCTCCTCGTGGTCTAATGGCTAAGGAAAAAAACTTCATCATTCTGTGATGTTCAATCGGGTCAAACACAATTATGTATATTTAACTTTCTTATGAAAGCTTTCTCTTTTACTGTCTTGAAAAACATTGAACTACATTTTGGGGTCTGCCGCCTGCAACTTTAAACGCAAGTGCAGTTGTTATCATAAGAACAACATAAGCGGATAAAGTGGTAGCTATATAAGCTTGGTATACATTTAACAAGGTCATACATGATACAAACAAGTGTGAACCAACAACCCAAATCACTTGTCCCCAATTTTTTCTATCAAGGGCAGAGAAAAATACAACACCCCAAAATGTATGTAACAAGATAAAGCAAAGTGTTGTAGCCGCTGATATTATAAAAAAGTACTCTGTGCCTTGTCGAAGTCCCATTGTTCCAGGTCCAACAGCATCTGCCAGCACATTGACTAGTGCAAAGACACCACTCATAAAACCAAAACCCAAACCACATACATATGCGAACACATGTCTGCTATCTGCTACATGTGTTGTTGTTACTTTGTCTAATCCTCTCTCAGCTTTCCTCAGTACCCAGTACAAGAGGTACCTGTACAAAAACAACAAGAATATCAAAATATATAATCTTTCAAAGCTTTCAAAGGAAAGAAACATATGCAAAATATTGTGTTTTAACGGAGAATATAAATTTCTATATTTAATCACCTGAATGCCTCTTGAAATAATACGGAAAATATAAGTCCAAACGCGAGGTGATTTTGTAGTGGCACCACAGCATACCAGAGCACCGACGACAATAATAAAGAAATTAACCAAAAGAAGGCACTGGCTATTAGTATGATGATTCTAATGGGTTCGGCTGCGACAGTGAATGTAAACATGGCCAACGGCGGGCCAAATGCCAAAAAGGCACAACCAAAAAAATCCATAACTGTCATTTTTGCCGCAAAATAATGTCAGATCACTTTCGATGTTTTTTCTTTTTATCACGCTGATCGGATCTCTTTGAAATGCTAAATATTCATAACCTTATGTAGCCCTCGCGCGGCTAGGTCAGTACTTCTTGAAGGGCACATTTATTTCCCCTGTTGATTGTAGAAATATAGAAAATGCGATAATAATGGAGTCGGAAACGAACGAATCACTATAATGATGAAATCACTTGGCACACTCTCCACCGAATCTTCCTCAAAAAATGTAAACTCGATAGACGATTTCGATATGTATATATACATATCGATAGATTTTTTAATCGTTGAGATTATCATGAGAATCGTCTCGGCGAATATTCATGAAACGTTTTGATAAGACTCCCTCGATGAAAACTACCTTAATTGACTCTTACGAATTCTTCGCTTATACATGTTACACGATCTTCAATAGAAAAAATCCTCGGAATTTTATATTTTTTAAACTTCAAATGATCTTCTTAATAACTCTTGAATTTGTATTTATCAGTAATAGCATAATTTAAAATATCGTGTTAGTTAAATCTTGCAACTAAAATTGAAATCCGCGCCACAAATGTTAGAACAGATCTGCAACTATATTCATGGCATATCAAGATAGATACACAACAAAATATATAATCGGAATTAATTATTTAAAAGTGAAAGCGCAAGTGAAACTTAGATAGGCAAATAATTATTCTTATTAAGAATATCATAATTTACATATAAAAATATATATCCTTTGTCCTTTAGTCTGTCATGAACGTCACAAAGGCAGGGCTCTTTGAACGTGCGCCACGTCACTGTCGACATCGATTATACTCTTATGAAATGATCGAGCTCTCGCGCACTTCTTCTCAGTACTGTCTGTGTACATTCGCTCAGCTGTTCTCTGGCCCGAAGCAATCGCGATTCGTCCGATTGCACAAATTTTCGAAGCTTTGGAGTTTATTTTTAGTATCAGTGCCATGTCGTTTTGGTACGATCCTCGTGGATTTTTGCTGCGTAAGAGCACGTTGCACATTCTCTGATTTGGTCGATATGAGAAAACGTTTTCTTCATTGACAGACCTCGTTCGCCAGTCACCACGGACATCAGAAATTTGACATTAATACGGGATCGATGCGCACCGAAAATTGACGTTTAATTTCGATCGTAACGCTTAAAAACCAATCATGAAGAAAACACGCTCAAACATATTTCGTGACATTTATTACCAGCCGTACAATGATTATACCAGATTGAAGCTTTACTCCAGCAGTAA
The DNA here is from genome assembly GCF_011392965.1 of Frieseomelitta varia. Taxonomy (NCBI): domain Eukaryota; kingdom Metazoa; phylum Arthropoda; class Insecta; order Hymenoptera; family Apidae; genus Frieseomelitta; species Frieseomelitta varia. The sequence continues at coordinate 150,997 of NW_025110123.1, forward strand.
AGGTATTTCGTGTTATGCTTTTCAAGCGAGAATTTGACAATGTTACTGTACAGTGTAGTATGATGTAAAATATCAAGATGTTTGCTCTTTTATTTCCACAATGAGAAAGGGAATTATTAAATATGTTTAGAAATCGTATGATCTTGCATTTCACTGGAATGTTTCATAAACTGTAATGACTTGTAATAGATTCTTCTAGATTTAGTTTTTTTTTCATAAAAATAATTGACGAGATATAAAATGATTGTATTTGACAAGTAGCTTGAAATTTGAAATGCTTCGTATATGTGCATTTTAGCAAGCCTTCAAATGATGCAACGTATGGCATTATTGAAACGATTAAAAGTTCATAATGGTTGTGTAAACTCTGTGTGTTGGAACTCTACTGGAGAACTGATATTGTCTGGTAGCGACGACCAGCATCTTGTTCTTACAAATGCTTATAATTATGAGGTAAGTACTTCACTGTCATTGATTCGTTATGTTGTGTTCAATTGAATCAGGAGCTTGTCCAAGACTGCTGCTGCAATTAATTAATTTTATTATTACAATAAAACAAATAATCTTAATTTGTTATTGATCAGTTTGTTTAATTGATAATTTTTGTTTTATTTGATAATTTTTGCGCAGAAAGATTCAAGCTATAAATAAATTTATATATTTGTTGCATTAAAATACTTTTTATTTTATGATATGCATGTGTTAATTTTACCTATATTTGTATATCTTGTAAAGTTCCGTGCCAAGGTTATTTATATTTTCACCCTTGACAAAGCAATTTAAGACTCACACATGTGTTTCTTTCTGAGTTTTAATATTGAGTTCTTGTTCATTTATTAATAAGAAATAAGTAGTTTTGCATTTTTTATCTGATAATATTAAATTTGTCAGTATTATTATATTATGACAGTGCTATAAATATATCTGAATACCTATAATACACATCATAGGATAAAATTATTTCTCATATATCATGTTAATATCTATCAAATGTGTCATGATTTATTTACAAAAAATCTGTTACATAAGAATAAGTGGAAGCAAGATTTAGTAAAAAGAAGTGCACTTAAGGGAATATCATTGGCAATAATCCTTTTTCAAGGAAATGTCATAGATAGTTTAATTCTAGTCAAGGTCTAACATTGACATAGATAGAAATGCAGTAGCTCTGCCAAATGAACAAAAACCCTTGTGTGTAATACATGTATGCTAATTTTATCATTTAGAACCATCAATCTAGAACTATCTCACTAATTAAATAGGATAAGATATATATATTTACTGCTGTAGGGAAGTGAACATAAACAAAAACAATAAATTTCATTTATTTGCAGGTATTAACAGACTATAAGACCAGTCATAGAGCAAATATATTTAGTGCAAAATTTTTGCCTAATAGTTGTGATCATCGGATAGTTTCTTGTAGTGGTGATGGCATTATTTTGTATACAGGTGAAAATTCAATGATCTTCGATTAAACCCGGCGATACGCTGGCGTAATGTAATGATTCATAACAGCAGAACTTTGGTTACAGATTTACTAAGAGGAACGAAAACATTTAATAATCAATTTAATTGTCATGTCGGTACTACGTACGAAATAGCGACAATACCTGGTGAACCGTATAATTTTTTAAGCTGTGGAGAAGACGGTACTGTAAGATGGTTTGATCTTAGAATAAAGGACAAGTGTAATGCCTCAAGGTGTATGGAGGATGTGTTAGTTTCTTGTGAAAGAGCTGTAACTGCTCTGTCTGTAAATCTTGCTTCACCTCATCAAATAGCAATAGGTTGTTCTGATGGTACTGTTAGAATACTTGATAGAAGAACACTTGGAACTCCAGCTACTGGTAACTGGAGTATTTAACGTAATGAAAGAATCCAAAAATTGAAAAGCAATTGAAACATGCATCTAAACAATTTTGCAGGGTGGACAGATACACCTGGAGCGGTGAAGGCCTTATGCACTTTCACAGTGCCGGAATTCGAAGGGAATTCTTACAGAATAACATCTTTGAATTATAGCCCAGATGGGCAGGATGTTCTTGTTAGTTATAGCAGCGATCATCTTTATCTGTTTAATGTAAAGGTAAGAAAAACATTTTCCTTTCACAGAAATATATGCAGGTACAAAATCGATCGGTTTATTTAGGACCAAGCTAGTGTACAGTTAAAGAAAGACGTCGCAGTTAGAAAAGGTGAAAGTAAGAAGCAAAGATTACGCTCGCCACTACCAGTGCGTAGATTAAGACTTCGAGGAGATTGGTCCGATACTGGCCCCGATGCTCGGCCTGAATGCGAGGGCGGTCGACGTAGTGGTACAGGTATATGAAAATTAAATGTCTGCTATTTTTAATTTGACGATACAACAACATGCACACTTATTTCCTTGCATTCTAGAAATTGCTCAAGCCAGACCTGTTCTTCAAACTTCATTGATGCAAAGAATGACGGATGTTCTCAGTAGAATGTTGAATGATCCAGCCACTAGAGCTGCATTATGCGGCGGCGGCGAAGATAGTTTAGAAGGCGTGATCGATCAACAAGATAACACTCAAAATACCAATGAAAACGTTACGGAGTCAAATGAAGAGAGACAAGACAACGAAACTGAAAGAGTTGAAAGACCTCTGACTGAGGCTAATCAAGAAAGAGGTATTTTTTTAGATTGTGTTGTACATGAAGTTATTTGTTGGTCTCTATCGAATTATCGGACTAATGCGGATAACTCATAGCTGTTCCAGAACAACAGATTGACAGTTTAGAAAGTCCAGGTACTAGCGGTACACAGAGTAAACCTGGGACGAGTTTTTCTGCAGAAACGAAAGAAGAAATGTCCAGTGAAACCATGCCTTCGAATCAAATGACCGACGGGAGTTCGTCGCCAGTCGAATCCAAATCACATGTTCCTATGGAAACTGAATCTAGTCATGTAGAAACGGAACTTTGTTCTGTTCAACCGTGTTCATCGCGTACTATCGATAAGACTAATGATCTACCGGAAGATGATCAAAGTAGCAATGATGATTCTCCTTGTAGCAGTATGGAGACTAAACAAGAAGGTCACATGATGGAAAACCTTCAAGATAGACTGACGAAAATGAGAGTCGGATTCCTTGAAAAGTATGATATCCAAGAAAGAGTAATATTAAATGAATTCATACTTCAGCAAATGGAATGTTTTTATTCGTTTACATTTTACTTACAGGCATGGTAGTGAACCTGCTGTAAGTTTAACTTATACGGATAAAAGTTCAACAAGTGCAACGATATCTCTTGGTGTAGCTGATGAGATGATCCGTGATGGTTATCATGCGGGTGAATATAAAATTATTTATTATTTATATTATTTTTTATTATTCGTACTATTTTATATTATTATACCACTTATGCACTATAGGACCATCTGGAAGTAGTGGAACATTCTCGGGCAGACATCATGACAAACATATACGATATAGTGATACGCAAGAAAGTAAGTAGATAGAGCATAAATAGACGGTGTTTTTCAGAAGATCAGAAATCAAATACGTTATCTTTTTGACAGAGACTGATGAAAGCGCTTTTAGTGATAGTGACGATGAAGATATACAAGCTGATGGAAGGTATATTATAAATATTGTTATAATTAGCAACAAAACGTTTTCGCGACGCAACATGAAATATTTGATTAAAAAGTTGTGTATGTGTTTTTTTTTAAATAATCCAGATTAGGAAGTTCAGCAGAAACAGAAATGGAAGAGGCCATGGGAGATGTTCGAATGCGCCGAGGATCAGTGAGTTTCGATAAAACATGTGCAACGGAGCTTCGTGTCAAGCAGAAATACATGGGACACCGTAACGCTAGGTATACTGCTATCTTTTTTTTTTTTCATTGTTGTAACTTCAATGTGGTGGTCGCCAACGATTAACGCAATTCACGCGAAACAAATGACGAAATCTTGAGAAGGCTATATATGATTGAATCTTGTGACTAAATGATTAACATGAAATCTGTTGCAATCGAGATCTCTTTAATCGGCTAAAATGTTAGATAATAATCAACAAGGGTAACGTCGTAGAAAAAAAAAAACAGTAGTAGAATTTTGTTAAAACACCAATTCTATTTGGCGAGTTTGGTTTTTTGAAAACCTTCATCTTCATGTACGCAGTGTTTTAACGTTTGTACTCAATGTGTCCGTGCAATGATGTTTTGAGTTCCTGTCGGAAACCATAATTGTTGACACGCTTTGAATTCCGAAAAAGCCTTCGAACGGTGTGGCATATATCGTATAAGGCCGCCATATTTTCTGATCTTGGTTGGTCTTCCCCTCCGTTTGACTCTAGTTTCTTTAGGACCATGATTAAAGAAGCAAACTTTTGGGGCAACGATTTCGTCATGTCGGGTAGCGATTGCGGCCACGTGTTCGTGTGGGAGAAAGACACGGCGAAATTGTGTATGTTACTGGAAGCAGATCAACACGTCGTTAACTGTTTGCAACCACATCCGTATTTGCCGCTGCTCGCAACAGCTGGCATTGATTACGACGTTAAATTATGGGCACCGATAAACGTGGAGTCCAGTTTTGATGAAAAGTTTGCAGAAGATGTAAGTCCTTGTGTGTTATTCATCATTTAATACATATGGTGGAATATACAAGAGTAATGAAATACACGTGCAATTTACAGCTGAAAAAGAGGAACGCAGTCATGTTGGAAGAGACGAAAGACACAATGACTGTACCGGCTGTATTTATGATCAGAATGCTGGCATGTCTGAATCAGATACGCAGAGGTAGTGAAAACTTATAATACTTTCCAAGATTTTCCGATAGTACGCTACATTAGTATGACCAACGTAATTAAGAGTAAAGTACTGAAGAAATTCGGCTGCTTTTCCCGTTTAACGTGCAGGTATCGGAGTAAATAACGATGTACAGAGTTTTTATCTAACAGCTTCTTTTTATTCACATTTGTGAACTTGTCCATAGTTTTTGTAATTCCACCATTACGTCCATGAATTTTCATCATACTCTATTCTGTTTTTTTTAATGTACATTTTTTTTTTTTTTTTTTTTTTTTTTTTTTTTTTTTTTTTTTTTTTTTTTTAAGAAATTCTAAGATATCTATATATAGATGTAGGGGGCTTGTTTACAAATTCTATGTTACATTATTCTAATTCTATGTTATTTAAAAAGCGAAAAAGAAATTTAATAGAGAAGGATGAAATGAAGTACAGTCTTAGAGGCTAAAAAAATAAAAAGAAGGAAAAAATAACAGAAAAGTTGACGGTAAAAAAAGTATGACCTAACCGATAACAATATTAAAAGGATGACATAGTAATGAAGTATGACGGTGAATATGACGTAAACGATAATAGTACTAATAAAGATGAAAAAAAAGTTTTGTAATTTTCTATGTAGATAAGAAATTTTCATATGTATACAAGAAAGAGAACGAGAGAGGACTAAACGTCGATTAAATGACATATGCATGTAATGTCATATCGGTATTTTATCATTGCGAATTATTGTAGCGATGAAAATAAAGTTTCTAATCAAAATACGAAATATCTTTAATATTGTGTGTTTTTCACCGTCGAGTGTTTTTTTCTTTCTCTTTTTTTTTCTAATCGTTGTAAGATTATCGCGAACGACAAACAATCGTGCTCCTCTACTCCAAAATAAAGTTTAAAACGGTATTAATTCTTTATATTGTAGCTAACGAACTAAGTCACGGTATGGACAGGTATTTCACGTAAATCTATCTCTACATATGTGTCTTTATCCAATATTAGATTAATACTAGCTAGCACGTAACGTATGTCGAACGAAACTTATGCAACATCATTGATTTTCCTCTCGTCATTCCTCCGTTGGCCATCTAGATGATTTCATCTAGAATTCTACCATTAAACCAATCAATGAAAATCATTTCTTTTCTTTATTTAAATGAAAGAACAGAAACAGTACGTCTGCAAAGTGTTACGCTCTCTCGAATGTCATATATGAATATTTATATACATTAAATTATGTAATCTACTTTTCTTTCCAAATACACGAGATCAGCATATTCATTCTTTTATTGGCGTTTTTTTTTTTTGTTTCGCGTGTTGTGCAAGACTGTGTTCGTTATGTTACAAGTAATAAAACAGGAGAAACGTTTTCCTTCGTAATTTTATGTCTCTTCAGGCTATCATTCTATAGTTTATTATAATTTATTAATAATGTTATTTTATTTTGTCCTTTTCGTTCACACGAATAGATCACCAGAAGAACACTCGACGCAGCACGCCGCGTTTAGCTCGTTCCGGTCATTTGTACGCGTCAGTGAATGTAGTTTATCGTTAGATTATCATCCACTGGTTGAAACAAGATATTACAGAATGATTCCGGTTCTTTTGTAGGACGCGGTCGGAACCGGAGGAGGAACGGCGACGAGACCGGCGAATTACGAGGTGGCTAAGCTGTTTCCGGCGATACTGTCGTCTGTGAAGATCTGAGAATTCAATTGGGACAATCTTTACTGCGACGCCGGCTGATCAGAGTTCGAGTTTGTCCTCAAACTAAAAAAAAAAAAGAAAAAAAAATCAAACAAAGAAAAAACGACAAAAAAAGAGAAAAAGAACAGAAACAGAAGAGAAACAGAAAACAACAAAAAAAAAAAAATCCGTATATTTATGATTTACCATTGCAACAGTAATTAACTGTTAATTTAAGTATATTTAACCTATGATAAGCTTTGCGTATCATATCGTATTATTAGAGCAAGAAAGATAAGCCGAGATTCTTTTTTCTTTTTATTCTCTGTCGCTTCTTTTCTTTTGGCTCTGTTCGTACAGCGTGTACGAATGTTGTTTCGTGTAATGTAATTGTTTCTCCAGTCATTCGAACATATAAAGTTTTTTGGTTTGGAGAGGGAAATACAACAAGGTTGGATATTTTGGATATTTTATACTGGACTTTGGTGTCAGGTTCGGTTCTATAATTGGAATCTATATATATGTAATATATACACGTTATTTAGGATGCAAGTAAAGTGCACTTGTTGATTAACTATTTATCTCACACACACGTGTTTCTCCGATAATGTTACGCCGTTGCAATTAATTAATAATTAATCAGGAATGCACTTTATTCGCCCTCCCGGTAAACGAGCCTTAGACTGCACAATAAGAAGATGTATGTAATATAAATTATGAATATCAGGGTTCCATGAACCTGAACCTGACACTCCGTCTTCCTCGCCAAATTGAACAACTTTATATTGGCGAATTTTTTTTCCGAAACAGTTACGTGTTAATTTTAAATTGAACGTTCACCTGTACCCTCTTCGTTGTTGTCTAATTGATGATACGCAATTCAATGATCAAAACTATTGTACGTGCCTGTTGTCACGATTGTGTAACACTTGTGTCTCCATTTTCTTTGTTTCCTTTTGCCGTGTGAAGTAACGAAGCTTAACGAAGATTAATCGATTTTTTGAGATAACTTATTGACACGTAGAGAAACGTAGGCAGCCGCTAAGTTTGTAGAGATTCGTTCGATAATAGGAACGCTTGCGACATAGAGACGCTTGCAATTGGCGGATGGACGAACGTCGAGCATCGCCTTTTCTTTTTTTTTTTTTTGGAGAAATGATGTTCAGACATTCGAAGGAGGGAAGGAGGGAAGGGAACGTCGTTGTAGGATACCACGATGTATCGATTCAAAGAATTTATTTATAATAAAAGTTCTGAAAAACGCAAACTTATCTTTGTGTTCTTCTCCGTACATCTTGTCAGCTGTTCCACGTGTTTTTGACAATATAGTCTCTCAATCGTCTCAGCCGTCGAAAATATATGTGCGAAAGACTTAACTTAATAAAGAGAGCATGAGGGTGAGGGACGGGACCTGAAACGTAAGCGGAAAAAATAAAACGAAAGGCGAGGTTTCGTTCAACAACAGAGTCTAATTTAATAACAAAATATGAACGCTGCATTTGTAATAAAATTAACCGCAATCGTAATAATCGTTAAAATAATAATAATAATAATAATAATAAAATAATAATAACTATGGCGACGTACATAATCGGTCGAGATAACCATTTAATTAACATAGGTAACAAATCCTATCGCCGAAGGGAACGAAGCGTACGAGACGTAGATCGCGTTACAAATTACGATTACGAACGAACCGACAGTTCAAAGGGGAAAGAAAAAATATTCGTCGTCGTGTGAAACGTGTGTTCGAGACGTGGTGAAACGAGATCCCAGCAAATACCAGAAATAAGAATACGTGTATATACGTGACTGACGTTACTGCGCAAAATGTATTTATATACTTCAACGAAACTACTTCGACAACTTCGATAATGTTTAATAAATCACTTCTTTTCTTTTTTTTTTTTCTTACAACACGTGTACATATATAGATATCGATAAAAGTAATGGATTGGAATAGATAACAATGTAAATACGTCATCGAAGAATTCAACGATTGGATAAAGATCGGATGTTGTTTGCTGGGGTCTGTTCGAAGTGTGATCGACGAACAAACAAGGAGCGAAGAAATATATCGATTGAGAAATAACGAATGTATGATGGAAAAAGAAAGAAACGTGAAACGCGACGATTACACCTTATCTGCCGCTCGTTGAAAATCTGTGTTTGCCTGTCAATCACTTAAATTCGAACGTGTGTCTTTAAATATTTGCCAGCGTGTTTGGTGAACTATGCCGAGTCACATTATTAATCAGGGGAATCTTCTTCGGATATATTCAGACGTTGAGTTATATGAAAACGTTACAAACGTCATTTGCAAAAATAACAAATGTTAAGAGAGATAATGAAAAAGTTTCAGGGAAAATTTTGTTACTTAATTTCGTCAAGCAGAATAATTATATTAATTCTTCTGGCAAATCTGCTTGTATTTCTCTAATCTCTAAAGAGCCTCTCAAAGTCTGAAGGAAATCTGATAAAGTTCTTATTGCTTTTAATTGAGTTTCATGTTTCTATCGGTTCTTAGTATCGTGATTCAGCACATTGTGAATTCCTTTGAAGTAGACTTTGAAGCGTAAAACATTTGAGGATCGTAGCAGGAATAAATACGACAGAAATCAATATTTGGAAAACAGTTTAGTCAATTAAAACATTAACACTACAACGACTAATATATAGCCATTTATAAAATGAACTTATAAAACATGATTTTTCGTCGCGTTTAAAGAAATTTCGATCAATATCTAGTTACGAATCGGCGAAAAGTAAGAGGTAAATGAAGTGATAAATAATGTAAATAAATGAGTATGCAAACGAACACGTGTACATCAAAACATTATTACAATTCATTTTTCAGTAATGAAAACCACATTGACGCTGCAGCAACGTCGCCGGTCGTTATAGTGTTAACTGATCGATTAACAAAAATCGTTGTGTCTTCCAGGGTAGTTAAGTCGAAATAAAGGGCAAGCGTTTGGTACGAAAGCGGCAACAAACAACAGTAATGTCAACAACGGTAAACAATCATTTAACAAAATGCATCGTTTCGCAAGAACACAGCACGCACGACGAAGAAATTAAAACCGAGGACAATCGGATGAGAAGCTAAATGATTCGTCAAAACGAGCGACAGACGAGGGAGATACGTGGTAACGATGCAAGAACCGGAAGTGTACGAACGGGAACGGGTGTGTATTTCCTTGTTTTATTTCTCTGAACATTAGGACAAAATTGTAATCAATCGCTTATCCGTTTACCGTAAATCCAATAATGTCTGTAATAATGAATTAGCGTTATATTAAATGTACCGATGAGAGATTTTTTTTTTCTTTTTCTTTTAACAACTCGCACACTTGCTACCCCTTTCGCTCTCTCTCTCTTTCTCTCTCTATACGACGCTCTTTCATTTCACTCTCTCACTCTCACACTCGCTCTAACGTGTACTCTCACGCATTCTCACGTTGATTCTCGTTCCTTCTTCTCTTCTTCTCTTCTCTTCTCGGTCGGCGTTGCCCGCCAACGTGAAGCCTACGACGAACGATCGACGTTCCATCCACAATACGGATCGGAGATCGAGATTCAAATCGTCGAGATCATTTCCAAAAAGCTGAGCTTCGTGGAAATGGTAGCTCCCTATCTCTTTCGCGAAACGTCGAAACTCGTCGCTTTTTTTTTTAAACACGCGACACCGGACGGAGCGCAGAAACCGGAAGCAGAAGACTCGATCAGCGATCGTCTCGCGTCGTCCGAGTCATCGATCCCTCGGTCATCGATCGTCGCGTGACTCGACGATTTTTTCGTTCACGGTAACGGAGCGCGAGTGAAGAGAGAACGTGAGCTAATAGAACCGAGAGATTAGATTATTTTATCGTAAGTGCGTGATATTTCTGTAGCGATGATCTACAGTTGAGATCAAGGTCGGTATCGAAAATGAGAGTGAATCGTAAATGAGAAATCGAGGACAACAGGCGTAAAAGTCGTAGAGTTTATGTATTTTGCGTGTCGTTGAAGATAAAAATGTGCAATAATTTATTCTACAATCGTTTATTTGAGTTTCAATTATTAGAGGAGTTTCTTTTTAGAAAAGAATATATATATATATATATATATATATATATATATATATATACGCTATGTTTCACCAATTTTTCTATTTCTCGTCCCGCGGAGTTTCCGGCTCAACTCTAATCTAGATTCTTAAGTTCTCAAGTTCCTCGTCGAATTACGGAATTTATACGAGGGCAAACTGTAATAGAAAGTTGTGGCAAGTAATTCTAATTTAAGCAAAGAAAACTGACGATCCAGAAGATCGATGGTCGAATAATTAATACATTGATATACGCGAGAGGATCGAGAATTAATAGAACTTCTCGAAAACTCTTCTTTTCCCAGTGTAAAAATTCGCTATCTTCCACTAAATTCTATGGAATTTATCTTCGAATTTTTTTTTACTTAGAAAATAGCGTATTTTTCGGGGAAAAATTTCTCTCTCTCTCTCTCTCTCTCTCTCTCTCTCTGTCCGGTGTCCACGAATTTTCTTTTGTTTCATTCTTTTTTTCTCTTTCTCACTCTGTCACTCTCTCTCTCTCTCTCTCTCTCTCTCTCTCTCTCTCTCATTCTCTCTCTTTTTCTGCTCTCTTCATCGCAACGCTCAAGAAGTAAAAACACGAATGTCGCGCGGAATTTCGCCATCGCAGATTGCACGTGAATAATTCCTCTAAAATGCGCGTGACGGTAATCATAGTAACAATAACAATGACAATATAATAATGATGACAGTAATAATAATGACAATAATATCAATAAGAATAGTAGTGAACGTTTACAATCTATTACATATCATAATCTTTTTTTTTTTTTTTTTTTGGGTTTTTTTTCGGTTCACTTTTCTCGTGAATCTCGATTTTTTTTTTTTTTCATTTTTAGCATTTTCTCGTTTTAGTCGGAGGGGACGTCGCTCAAGATTTTATTCGAGGCACAGTTGGATCGCACGTCCGTTAAATAGAATTCGTATCTCTCCATTTTTTTTCTTTTTTTCGCTCTTTCACTACGTATTTTTTTTTTTTTTTTCACTATTTTTTTCTTCAACGCACGGTCCATCCATCGCGGAAAATCAACGGAGGACCTTCGTCGAATTCGTTCCGTATTTTCTCTCCTCGTGTACGTGTGTTCATCCGTGTGTGTTTCCCCTCTCTCTCTCTCTCTCTCACACACACTCACTCTCTTACCATTTTATCCGCACTTTATCTCTTTTTATCGTTATTCTTGCCCTCCTTTGCGTTCTCTTACATTGTTCGCTCCTTTTTTTGTTCACTCTTTCTCTTCGCATCGTTTTGTTTCTTACTGCGTTTTGTTCCTTCATCAACACGTTTTGTCCTCTGGTTTCTTTAAGCTCGAAATGGTTTGTTCATCGCTTTACTATTTTTTAGTAAATTCCCTTTTTGAACGATGTTCAAACGTATCAGCCGTTCGACGCGCACATTCCAGGAGAAAAAGCAAGGATTAAAAAATCGCAATGTCGTCTGCGATTGATCTATCTATTTCTCTCTCTCTCTCTCTCTCTCTCTTTTTTAGCGAGTTTTTATCGATTGAACGTTTTTCTCTTCTTATGTTTCTCTCGAGTTTGCAACGTAGAAGATATGTAAGTGTATCGGCGCTGTTTCGAAGAGCGAGATCGAACCGACAACTCGAAATCTCATTCGTCGTTCGTTATTGGTAAGACTGCGGATTTTTATGCGTTCACGGGAGATTTTAAAGTACGAAAGAACATATAAAATGTTCAAAGTTAATATTTAATGATATTAACGTTCTCCATGATAATTCGTGGATTTCTAATTTTCAGAGGAACGGTTTTTTTTTTTAATCAATACAATGCATAAAGTTACGCTCTCAGTAATATGAGTTTGCATAAGGATCTGCAGTCCAGTCATTAGCTATACTATCTAATAAATTTCTTTCTCTAATTGTTCCAGGAAACATACACGTCGAAATCGGCCGATAAACTGGCTTGACATATCTGTGGTCGTAAAGGAAAACCAGTCACACAAGTCACGTATTTTCATTTTCAAGACACTGTCGAAAGTTTTCGATACCAATTCTCCTTATCAATCGTTTCGTTTTTCAGGATACAAATGTACGTATATTTCTTTCAATTTGCATAGTTAACCGTGCATATTATTATTACTTCTGTCGAAATAATGATACAGAACGCATAAAAACAGTTCAGTTTTGTTCGATAATTAAAATAAAACTGTATTTCCTTTTGTTTTTAAAATCCTGTGACTCAACGTGTTCTCTCGCAATATTTATTCCATTTTGAACCTGTGAAATTTGTATTCCCGTATTTTTTTTCTTTTTTTTTCTTGGCGCTGAACTTTGAAATTTGTCGAAATCATGACACACAGCGTTTTTCCCGTACAGACCACCAGATATTAGCATATTCGCCGATCCGAACTCACTGGATCGGATCTGAAGAAGGTTTTCGTGCAAAATCAACCGAGCTGTACCTCAATTGGATAGTTAATTGTATCACGCGCACGCATGCACAAATAGACGCACGCACACGCTAAAAATGTTACGATAATTAATTAACACTATGTTGCGTAGTACGTTAGGTTAGGATTGCAAAAAGTTACGGAACGATAAAAAACCCTTCGAAACGCGGACCGTCGAAGTAGCGTAGAGACGAAAAGGAGAGTTCGAAATAGCCGAGGACAGCGTCTTTTTACGTTGCTCTCTCCTCGCAGCCGCCCGTCATTTATTATTTAGTTTGTTTCGTCGGTTTCTTACTCTTAGGAACCATAGTTCCGTTCTTTACTTTCTTCTTTTTTTTTTTTTTTTATTATTTTTCGTCTTTTCGCCGCGAAGCGACGTCTTTTTTTTTTTTTTTCGATCGAAGACACGATCGTCCGTGATCCCCTGGTTCGTTCACGTTTGAAAATTTACGATTGGGTCGATTGAAAATACAGGTCAGGAAATTATATGCAACACTTGTATAAATTGTAAAATAATATGCTCGTGGTTGATAGTAAAAAATCGCTTGAGAAAACTGGCGTTGAAGAAAATTGTTGTTCAGGCAGTATCGATAGCTTCTTTGATTCTGATAGATTTGGTCAAAGGATACTGATACTTTCAGTATTAATTCCCCTCCCACCCTCCCCCCCCCCTTAATCTTGGAAAAATTAAGAAATATTTAACAATATTTAACTCTTGTATCTTTTATTATCAACAAACTTCAATGAACTATCGTTAAAAGATCGACTGAAGTTCCCAAACTTATTTTCGTAGAAAGAAGACTAACTGACGGAGAAGAGGCTTAACTGAATACGACCAAAAATTAGTCTTTACTGTTACGCTTCGAAGATTATTTCTTCCAACGAAATACACTTTTTTTTTCGACATCGGAGAAAAACGAATGCTGTAGATCAAGGAAAAGTGATGAATTGTGCGCGATGAACCATAGGAAGGACTGTATTTTCAATCTCCCCCGTGAAGTTTCGTACAACACCGCCAGCTCGGATCACGCGACGTCAGGAGGAACTTGATTCGCATTTTTAAATTATTATTCCTTTGCTTGCTGCGTTACGCGTTTTTGTTGCCACGCGTTTTTCGTATGGATTGTATTGGCTCTTGTTTCAGTCCGCATTCCTACGAAACTTTCGGCTGACTCGAGTTTTTTTCTTTCTGCGTGTGTGTGTGTGTGTGTGTGTGTGTGTATGTGTGTGTATCTGTGTGTGTGTGTGTGTGTGTGTGTGTGTGTGTGTGTGTGAGTGTGTGTGTGTGTGTGTGTGTGTGTGTGTGTGTGTGTGTGTGTGTGTGTGTGTGTTTGTGTTTGTGTGTGTGTGTGTGTGTGTGTGTGTGTGTGTGTGTGTGTGTGTGTTTCATCATTTGTTAAATTTGACATCGTATCCAACAGAGAAATGATTACGATAA
>NW_025110123.1:165419-166791 GCF_011392965.1 Frieseomelitta varia
TGTGTGTGTGTGTGTGTCTGTGTGTGTGTGTGTGTGTGTGTGTGTGTGTGTGTGTGTGTGTGTGTGTGTGTGTGTGTGTGTTGCACTCCTCTAAAACGTGGCGTTGAAAAATCGCTGTAATAAAATCGTGCATACGCAGCAATCGGTCGGTAAGTATGTGTGTGTGCGCGCGTGAGCTTCTCGCGGTTTCTCACACGTTAAGAAGACGATTTTTTCATCCTTAAACGAGACTTACTAAGCTTAATTTACGACTCTAGTCGGCGATTAACCGCTAAGCTGTCGGATTGAACTCGGTAATTCGGTTGTCACGGCTCTTGGCCGTATTTCTTTTTTTTTTTTTTTTTCTTTTTTCTATGTTTTCTTTTCCTTAGATCGTTTTCCCATTCTTTTCGTTGACGCGCCCTAAAAAAAATCGGTCGATTCTTCCTCTGGTTCGCGCGAAAAGGCACGCGACTGGCCGCTGCGACTTTCTTTTGTCGAGTCTTTCCTTTAATTCTTGGACTATTTTGGAATCGCTTTGGTTTCGAGCTCTCAGACATTCGGCTGCCCGAATTTTTCGCGGCCTGCAACACCGAAAGTTTCCAAACTTTCGAGCTCTTGAACATCGGAACTTCGGAATTCTCGAGTCTTTGAATAATCGAAGTTCTCGATTCCTAATTATCTTTTCTTTTTGCAAATTTTCAAGCTTTCGCGTATTGGAATTCACGAATTGTCGATCATTCGGATACTGGAATTTTCAAACTTTCGCGCTTCCAAGTGTCGGAAACTTTCGAATTTTCGAGCTTTGCAAACACCGAAAACCTTTCGAAAATTCTCCGATTGATGAAGTCGAGTCTTCTGATCTTTCAGCAGAAAATTTACGAGTCTTCGAACTCATTCCTGTCGTTCCAAAGTTCCTCATCCTTCCGTATCTCTTCGATCGCCGAGTCGAAAAAGCAACACAATTTCGAGCGTACCGCAATTACGCTCCCTCGCTTGTCCTCGATCGCTCTTTCACGAAGACGAGGACGAAGCAAGAGAGGGAGGACACAAAAATTCCACCCCCTGTCTGTCAGAGATCATTAGACTGCTGACTTCTGATTACATTTATAGGAAATTTGGATAAAATGCAAACAATACGGCAAGAGTACATAAAATATTTCGTGCGTACGATTCTGTGTATATTTTATATTTATTTTAGTATATATAGACGAAAATATAATAACTTGAACTGAACGAATAAAATGTAA
Organism: Frieseomelitta varia; assembly: GCF_011392965.1. NCBI lineage: Eukaryota > Metazoa > Arthropoda > Insecta > Hymenoptera > Apidae > Frieseomelitta > Frieseomelitta varia. The sequence goes on from NW_025110123.1 coordinate 166,649, forward strand.
TCATTTATTACGACGACGTTTTATATATTTAAACATATCTTAGGAAAATAGAGAAACATCACACCGATTTATAATACCAATAACAAACAATAAAACAATTTCCCACCCAGGTTTCGTATTTTCTTTTTTTTTTTTTTTTTTTT
>NW_025110123.1:166801-175469 GCF_011392965.1 Frieseomelitta varia
TTTTTTTGAATTAACTTCGTACAAACGTAACGTTGCACGGACATCTGCAGTCTATTAATCATTCGTAGACAGCCTTAGATTCGCAACGTAATAATAGAGAGAGAAACGAGTTGAACTCGCTCGGAATCAGCGCGACGATAAACACGAGCGCACGTACAATAACGAGTTGAGTTTTTCAATTTTGAGGCAAAGAAGATCTCGATATCGAGATCGGTACGATAAGAGAGGAAAGTAAATGCGTGTTTAATTGGATGATCGTTACGTTACGTTTTCATCGTAGTCCTTAGCACGATTAGAAAAGATCGAACGGATATTAAATCGAAAAAGAATTATCGTCGGACGAGCTGTTCTTCTTCTTCTTCTTCTTCTATCTAATTAGTTCAAATCCCCGTTTAGGATCCGATGGATGTTACGGAACGATTGGATATATTTTTTTAAGAAAAAAAGCTAAACGACGAGAGAACACCACGTTAATCAACCTTCTTTGCAACGTTCTTCACCTTCAGGCGGTTCGTGAATATGCTTTCGAATACTGAATTCACGTCGTTTCTCCATCATGAAAACCGCGAACGATTCAATTTCAATTAAACTATCTCTTTGCCCAAATCATTCGATCCCACAATTTTCTAGATCATGTTTCTCTATCATTGTAAAACTCGAATCATCCCATCCGATAGCTAAGATCATTTCAATTCGGATCGTTTGAAAGCATTTTTATAAAAACCCCGGAGCTCGATGCGAATTCTCTAAATTATCCTCAGAAATTCAAATCAAGTTTCACATCAAGTCCCACCAAATCCATTTACCTCCGTCATCGTGAAAGCCTCGAACGATGCAAATTCTCGAAATTATCACTTCCGATTCTTCGAATCGTCAGATAAAAATCCACGAGCGATGCAATTTCGTCGAAATTCATCTTCTTAAATCGAAACTATATTATCTCACGTCGCGGTTTTTTAAATTATTCTACTCTAATCATTGTGAAACGAGCGACGCAAATTCGACCGAATCGTTTTTTTTTTTTTTTTTTTCTAGCGTTATAAAAGCCAACCACGCGCGTTTCGTTAACATCGAGAACAAAAACAGATCTTGCTGAAAGTAGCTTCTTCGAGGCGAACGTCACGGCGAATGAATCAGTGGATTACGCGAGTTTTAATTGGTCTTAATTGATCCGTATCTCGTGATACTCGGTGAATACCCGGAGAAAACCGCTACACGAGTCCGTCAGATGATTTTCACACGATTAGTCGAATATTTGTCTTTCTCTTCGTGATAGATTATTTAAGTGACGAGCGAAAAAACGACGAGAAGTTTCGAATTTCTGACTATAATAAATCGACTCTAAAGTGCAACAAGTGACTAGTTCATTCGTCTAACAATAAGAGGTGAATAGATCGAAGATGAACTTGTCTGGAGAAGTTGTTTGCGCGTATTGCAGCGTAATTATGTTGCTTGGATTTTCTAATTTACACAGGGGAGACAACAAGAAGGCAATCAAATTGCTTTCGTCGACAAATTGTGATTAACCCATCAAAGACCAGGAATTGAAACGAACGCGCGAAAAATTCGCAAACGCAACGACGTAACGCGTAAAATTTACGGGAAACTCTGAACACTTTGAAAACCTGACAGTTCGAAGAAACATGGAAATTTGTAAATTTCGGGGGAGCGAAAACGTTGAAACATGAATATTTCGAGGTATGGAAATCTTTACTCGAAATATGGAGATTTTTAAACGCGTGAAACTTTGAGGATATGGAAATTTGAAAGATACGGGAACACTGAAATATGGAAATTCTGAAATATGGAAACGTCGAAACTCGAAAGCCTTGAAATTTGAAAACTTTGAATAATTTTAAAATACGTACGAACTTTAAAATTCGAGAAGTGGAAAAAAGATTTCGAAGCGTTGAAACTTCAAAATTCGAAAGTCTTATAAACTTGGAAGCCTTGAAACTTGACAATTTCAAGACGAAATATACACGACACATACGTTATTGCAACATTGATTGGATCGGTCCTTGATGGATTAACCGAAGCACCAAAACGGCTTTTCAAAAACATTCCAGACCGAGAACCACTGAGAACGTCTTTGAAAAACGTACCAAAAAATCGAAGAAATCGCAAGAAGAAACGCTCCGGCTATTGATTCAAAATTAACAAGTAGTCAATTCCGCAATTCAGGATTGCACGATCAAGTCTACTAAAAAACGTATCGAATAGCGCCGATACAAGAAGCAACAACAGCTAGAACATCTGGTAGACGGTTGCACGGAATGTGAGAGAGAATCTCATCGGAGAGATTCAATCGATGCTACTAACACTAAACTTGTACTTTACGTATAATCTACATGAGAGTGTTACACTAACGAGACACCGGAGAAAATGACTGCTGAGCTAGTTGATCGCTGAAATTTCCCGTTATCCGGTAATATTCAGTATTTTTCTAAAAAAAAAAAAAAAAAAAAAAATGGGAACGACGACTTTCAGCAAAATCCGATGCGTGCAAGCGAGCCCCACGTCCCTCCTTTTTGCTATCTTCTTCGTCTTTCACTCATTAATACGTTTCTCCGAATTCACGTTCGTTCATTCTTCATCCCCCTTTCTCTCTCTCTCTGTCTCCTACCCATTCTATTTATTATTAATAAGAAATAACTTCGTAAATAACGCGCGCGAGCGAGCGTGTTTGACGATTCTCGTGACTTTATTAACATTCTTTTCGATCTTTTTTTTTTTTTTCTTTTTTTCGTAGTCATCGATCGATAGACAACAATCGACGTGTCAGTTTTATTTTTATACTCGTCTCCTGTCTCCTTTGACCATCCGAGTTAGCTCTCGATCATTTCAACGATTCGTAAAGTATTGTATTTATAAATGTGTATATTATAATAAATATCGCGTTATTTTTTTTTTTCTTCGTTCTTTCGCGTTTTGTCTTCTTCCCTCGCGTGTCACCTCGAAACACCCTTCTTCCACCTTCTCTCAAATGAACGAAGAACATTTGTCAGCTTTTTGCCTGGGACAAACCTTCTTCGTTTGTCGTTTGTCGTTTCTTTCCTCGACTCGGAGAGAACCTGGAACAGTACTCCGTTGTCCAATTGTTTCTCCATTTGGTTTCTCGTTTCTCGGAAAGTCGTTTCATTTGTGTTCGTGGTTTCCGTCCTCGTGGAGATCCATTCGTACGTCAATTAAGAATACCATTTGTCGTAGGAAACAAAATCGGATCGTACAAACTATTTCTCGTTCTATTCCCCGGTACACGCGGCACTTGCCCATTCGTTCCTTCTTTCGTCTACGTTTCTGTTACTTTCCTTCGAGTTCATTCGTCTCCGTTACTTCTTCGTCTCCGTTACTCTTTCTTCCAGCTTTTTTCTCTTCCCAACCAAAGTTTCTCCCTTTTCGTTCTCTTCTTTCTCTTTCCCGTGATCCCGGTTCCTCACCTAATATACTGCTTTCGCTCGGCAATAATTAATAATTAATTATAGTAATAGTAGTAGTCGTAACGTGTAATGATAATCGTGTAATAACAATGATAATAAATCAATAATCGTATTTTTTGTTCTTTTTTTTTTATACAACAATCACACGTAGAAGCGACGAATTAGAGTAGTAGAAATAACTATCCCTTAAGTTTTAATCTTTTTTTTTTTTTCTTTATGTTTATATTTATATTTATAATATAGTATCTGCAATATGTTAAATTTCTTTCTTCTTCTCTTTCTCTTTCATCTTTTCATTCGCCTTTCCGTCCCCGGTTTCCTTTCCGCCGCTGTTTCCATCCCTCGCATTCTCGACTCACACTCTGCCGTCAGCTATCACTATACATGTACATACGGTAGGTCGCGGAGTGCACACGCGCGCAGGCAGCCCGAACTCGAGATTACATTGACAAAAGCGTCAATCGTTAAAATAAAGAAAAAAAAAGAAAAGATACAAATTGCTATAGCGTCGAGATCGATGTCATTTTCAAAGTGATCTGAAACGAGAAAAATGAATGTTGTCTCATTCGGAAATTTCTTAGCGTTCGTTGCGTTACTCGATAACTTACAATCACAAATGCTCGACGAATAAAACATTATAAAATTCATTAACATTGTAAATTTATAATACATCATAAAACATTATAAATTTCGTGAATGAAGAAACAAGGTTGGAGAAAATTCTGTAAAGAATTGCAATTTGACGATTTTTTTAAAAATCGTTGAACGATTTCGCGCCATTTTTTTTTTGAACGCGCGTGCCACGAATGTTCGCGCGTCTGCACGCGTGCGCGCACATAGATGTGTCATAAGATATATATATATATATATATATATTAATAATATATATATATATATATATATATAATATAACAAGATCGCAAAAATGTTCCTCCGATTATTTATTTACTCACGGATGGAGAACTGTCTCCTTTCTCTTTCTTCACCGTTCCCTCTCCCCCTCCCCACCCCCTCCTTTCCCGGCCTCCTCGTCCGAAAAAACATGTTCATTCTTTCCTATTATATATAATATATATATATAAATATATATATATATATATATATATATATATATTTATATATATATATAATATATATATATATATTTATATATATATATAATATATATAATCGATTTATACTCTCGTAAAGTCGTATTTAATAATTAATTAATTAATTAATTAATAGAGGATGTACGAACGGTGTAAGAAAGATTTATCGTGTGTTATATTTTTTTTTATTTTTTTCTCTATCCTTTCTCTCTCTCTCTCCCTCTCTCTCTCTCTCTATCTATCTATCTATCTATCTATCTATCTATCTATCTTGCCTCTTCCCGTTTCTTCTTTCTCGTTTCCCATTACTTCCATTCTTCTCTGAACGAAGAAGTGTTGGATAAATCCGACGAAAAATGTGTTCGATCGCAGATCACCCAAGTTCCTCCCCCCCTCCCCCCGTATTTCTCTTAAAATGTTCGTCGAGATATTGTATTATCTACTCTTCACTCTCGTTGCTGCGCCGCGGCTTCCCTCTTTCCACGTCCTCTCCTTGCTTTGTCCCTTTCGTTCGTTCGTCTCCTGGTTCGCCTCGACGAACGCCAGGAAGAGTGAGATCGATGCACGGCCAATGTTCATCGAGCTACACCAACGAAGCCATATTCGCTCATCGATCGTTCTTCTTCTCTCTGTTCTTCATCCTTCTTTCGCCCTTCCTGCGTTTCGTAATCGTAAACAGCAAGAGTTCGCGCCTTTCCATTTCTCTTTTATCTCTCGCTTTATCTCCCGTTTCTTTTTTTATTCTCGTCGGCACCTCGTTCGATGTAGCTCGGCAACGAGTCACTCGGTAGGACTCTGGTGATCGATTCTGGTTGAACGAAACGTTACGCGGTGCATGCCACGGCGCCTGAACACACGCGTCGCACCAGCCGCGAAATTGCCTTACGACGATGAGGTAATAACGTTTAAAACATCGCTCTTCTCTCCCTCTCGGACTGTCGCGCCTCGACATCTCTACGTGCCCTGTCTGTACACGCGAGCATATGCACCGATTCGAGGGGGGCGTATGCGATCGTCTCGAGGAGGGGCAGCTTCCTCTCGATCGGCATTTTTTTTTCTTTTTTTTCCTTTTTCTTTTCTCTTTCGAAAACGTGACTGTCTAACTCAAATCAAAGCTTACTCTCGCCTCGAGCATAGTTCCGACGCTCGTCAAGCGTACATACGGTATCGTTTATAATTGCACGGTTTATCAATTATACTAACGCTTCTTACTCTCGCTCTCTCTCTTTCTCTCTCTCTCCCATTTTTTTTTTTTTTTGTTCGTTTTGTCATTTCTCTCTAATTACACGCAAGATTCGTTAACTCTATACGTCGATACAGTTAATCTTCATTCTCTTCGCTGAACGAACCATGGACGAACGAACACGGACGCATGTTCGAACGTTCGACTAGGAAAATTATCAACGATACAGCAGGTACACTTTCGTTTCTTCTCGTTCGTCGTGATGACTTTAACAAAGAGAGAGAACACGTCTGTCAAGTTTCGTTTCTCCTTGCTTTAATTCTTCTCACGTTATCCGTTTCCCTTTCCTCTCCCCCCCTCCCCCGGTGTGTCGTAGCGAGAGACGAGAACGAAAATTAGAAGAACGAAATTACAATGGAAGAATGTTCGGGTGCGAACTAAATATCGCGTTGGATGCCGACGTGCCGGCGCCATCTTCGTCGATCGCGGCTTTTCCACCATTCTACCACGTGTGTGCCCACTTCAAACGACCCTCGATATTACTATCTCAGAAATTTCCGAATTCTTCATCTGTGGTTAAACAAATTTCCTTCCTCTCAACGAAGGCCATCCACGATGCATTCATGTCTTTTTTTTTTTTACCTCTTTTAACGAAACTGGATTTCCTTCTTCAGACTGTAGATCTTCAGAGTTGCACGATGGCTTTGTTCTGTCTTTTCCTCGTTCGTACGAACTCCTCCGGCAACGTGTGTTCCTCCACCGAGCACGTTGTTCCTTTCGGATGCAGGAAGTTCGCTCTTCGATATAGGAAGTCGTATGTGTACCGATGATTCTTCTCTCAGATATAAAACGTATAGACGGAATAAAATTGTTTCTCGATTTCTAGTTATCCTGGATGCAGGATTTCCCTCCTGGAAATTGAGACAATTGTTTTGTTGGTTCTTGCGGATCTTACAGAGATTTCTCTCTCCTCTCTCTTTCTCTCTTTTTCTTTAAATTCTTTTGGAATTTGTGTTCCATCAAGTTTTTTCACCTGTTTCTTTTTCTTTTTCTCTTTCTTCATTTTTTTCTGCACTTTCAGTCGAACGTTCCACGTCTCGCAAGTGCATTTCTAAGATATTTATCTACTTATATTCGAGTTACTCCCTCGATCGAGTGATCTTACATTACCGGTGACACTTGTTAGCAGAACTTTAAAAAAAAACGGTAATCTTCATCGATGAGAGACATATATATATATATATACTCATATAGACAGAACAGTGCCCCTCACAACACGCAGCCATCTCTTCTTTCGCCAGTCTCTTCTTTCTTCGTGCTCCATCCTCGAGAGAATCGCCCCGATTCACGCGGAGATCGTCTCCCGTGAATTATCCGAGGCCGATGCACACAGGTCACGGTGGTTTTCGTGGTAAGTACGCTTGGGCAGGTACTGAGGCGAGTTTTCGAAATGCCAATTCTAACTCTGACACTCTATTTCGCCTTTCTCCGTTCCATCGTTCCCGTTTTGTCGCGCTTAATACTAACTATACGCGTATTGTGTTCTATACGTGTATGCATTACATGTACGCGTTTCTGTGTGTGTTCGTGTGTGTGTGTGTGTGTGTCTGCACGATCGATAAATAAATAAATAGATTGAACGATCGTGTTGTACATTTATTTATTTATCGAAATCGAAAGAGGTATATATGCTTGTGTGTGTATGTGCGTGTGTGTGTGTGTGTGTATCTGCTTGAAATCGCGTGTTGTTGTTCCGTTCGTTCTAACGCGTCGAGGCGACGAGCGTCCACCGACACATCGGCCCTTCCTCTATCTTTCCCCCCCCCCTCCCCCGTTTAACCCTTTCTTTTTTCCCACCCCCGCGTCGCGCCGATTTACTTGTGATTGTAGGTGAACGGCGACGGACCAGTGACCGCGCTTCGATGGAAATGCACGTTCTGCCATTTGTTGTCCCTCTTGTGCCACACGCGGCTCTCCTCGCTCTGGTGGGTGTGCGCTACGCCTTGCCTGTAAAATACATCGCGATCACGCGTTTTCGGAGTTTCCTTTTTCCTTTGGGAATGGCGGAGGGGAGAGGGGAATTGAGAATCTTCTTCGACTCGCGTTACAAATTTATAAAAATATACGAATGTAAATGTATCGGCTCGATAATTCGAAAGCTGGAAGCTTGCAGCTCTCGTGGCTACAATTCAAAAATTTCAAATATCGTTGGAGTGGATTTATAATTGATCTAAGCGGGATGGCATATTAATTTACTTTCCTTCGCGAGTGTATCCATCTTGCACGTGCAGAAAGTATTTATATATATATATATTTTTTTTTTAGCAGGTGTATAACTTTAAATCGTAGCGATCAATCTTTCGATACAATTGTCGACAATCCTAAATTATATTAATCACGAGAAATTTTGATTATCTTTAGAAATCTTTTATTATCTTCAGAGTCTTTTTAGGCACTCGTTGGGTATTAGTCTCGACGAGTGTGCAATTGTTATTTGTTTCTTGAAATTGCTACTGTCTCTGGATTTTGGAAATAGGCGAGTAGAGATAACGTGATTGGAAGTGAAAGTAAGACTTACTTGTCCATGTTTGATCTAAGCAGGATAGCATATTAATTTACTTTCCTTCGCGAGTGTATCCATCTTGCACGTGCAGAAAGTATTTATATATTTTTTTTTTAGCAGGTGTCAAACTTCGAATCGTAGCGATCAATCTTTCGATACAATTGTCGACAATCCTAAATTATATTAATCACGAGAAATTTTGATTATCTTTAAAAATCTTTTATTATCTTCAGAGTCCTTTTAGGCACTCGTTGGGTATTAGTCTCGACAAGTGTGCAATTGTTATTCGTTTCTTAAAATTGCTACTGTGTCTGGATTTTGGAAATAGGCGAGTAGAGATAACGTGATTGGAAGTGAAAGTAAGACTTACTTGTCCATGTTTGATCTAAGC
>NW_025110123.1:175625-203724 GCF_011392965.1 Frieseomelitta varia
CACGAGAAATTTTGATTATCTTTAAAAATCTTTTATTATCTTCAGAGTCCTTTTAGGCACTCGTTGGGTATTAGTCTCGACGAGTGTGCAATTGTTATTCATTTCTTAAAATTGCTACTGTCTCTGGATTTTGAAAATAGGCTCGTAGAAATAACATGATTGGAAGTAAAAGTAAGACTTACTTGTCCATGTTTGATCTAAGCAGGATAGCATATTAATTTACTTTCCTCCGCGAGTGTATCCATCTTGCACGTGCAAAAAGTATTTATATTTTTTTTTTTTAGCAGGTGTATAACTTAAAATCGTAGCGATCAATCTTTCGATACAATTGTCGACAATCCTAAATTATATTAATCACGAGAAATTTTGATTATCTTTAAAAATCTTTTATTATCTTCAGAGTCCTTTTAGGCACTCGTTGGGTATTAGTCTCGACGAGTGTGCAATTGTTATTCATTTCTTAAAATTGCTACTGTCTCTGGATTTTGGAAATAGGCGAGTAGAGATAACGTGATTGGAAGTGAAAGTAAGACTTACTTGTCCATGTTTGATCTTAGCAGGATAGCATATTAATTTACTTTCCTTCGCGAGTGTATCCATCTTGCACGTGCAGAAAGTATTTATATATATATTTTTTTTTTTTAGCAGGTGTATAACTTTAAATTGTATCGATCAATCTTTCGATACAATTGTCGACAATCCTAAATTATATTAATCACGAGAAATTTTGATTATCTTTAGAAATCTTTTATTATCTTCAGAGTCTTTTCAGGCACTCGTTGGGTATTAGTCTCAACGAGTGTGCAATTGTTATTTGTTTCTTGAAATTGCTACTGTCTCTGGATTTTGGAAATAGGCTCGTAGAGATAACGTGATTGGAAGTGAAAGTAAGACTTACTTGTCCATGTACTGCGTCAGTCTGACGTACGCGATGCACGCGGCGTCCTCGCCGAGCAAGTGCACGTGGGGGTTCAGGATCGTCGTGTTCACGGCTTTGCAATTCTTCCCCAGGACTGCTTATATATTCGAAAAAAAAAAAGAAGAAAACGCTAGTTATTTATGAATCTGTGAATGTACGTTCACACACCACTGATAATCTTGAAAAAAGGGAAACTAAGAAAGGTAGATAACTAAGGAAGAACAGAAAAAGTGATCGAGCAAGGAAGGATCTTAATTTCCATTCTCATATTTACTAAACCATTCCAACAGTGAACGAACAAAATAAATATTCTGGAAGAGAAAGATATCAACACCATGGCTACCATTGCGTTTCTATTTTCACAGAGTATTCTAATTAATAATTCATTTAAAGTGTTTTAGAACAATTAAAGTAAGAGAAATGATCTTCGACGAAGGAACGATATTATTTTAATATTCCACGAATTATTATTACGAAATCATAATAGAAAATTATTATGTTCCGTGAGATATTCATAAATAAATAAATATATAAATAATTATATATAAATAAATACATAATTTACATATAAATACAAATAAATAATTATATATAAATAAATACATAATTTATATATAAAAACAAATAAATAATTATATATAAATAAATACATAATTTATATATAAATATAAATAATGTTGCGTAAATATTCGTGACTGTCGACTAAAAGATTTCTACATTACATATTCAATATAAAGTATGAAATATAATTTTTATATTTCGAGAGAAACTTTGTTCGTTCAGTGTCGGTGATTAATAGAAAGATGGAGGAAATCAATCGAGCAAAAAAGTGCAATAAGAAGCTGTATCAAGGTTTGTTAAATTCGACGACGAATTCACCGATCGATCGGAGATTTCAACGCCTGCGTAAGGAACGCGTTCGCTATGTTTATTCGGGGAGGCACGGAAGCAAAGATTCGAGATTTCGGGACGCGGCATGCAGCAATGAAATAATAGGACAGAATCGAAACGTGGTGCTGTGCGCTCTCAACGCGGTACGATTAACAGTGGATGCAAATGAGTCGTAATTACCATTATCAAAGTAAAATTTGTGGAAATCCATTCCCTCGACTAAATTACCTAGAGCCTCTGGCTCGAACGTAGTCAGATGTGGATCACAGATTTTCCTGCAAGCGTAAGGTACATTAGAGGCCGAATTGTTTTCAGGCTCGACTCTCACTGAAATTTGCGTAACAATAAGAGATAAAAATTAACGATGAAATATTAACAACTGGCGGTGTCAATTATCATTTACAAGGTTAACAGGTTATCAATTCCCTTTTGAAACTGCTATTAATCAATGAAACGTGTTTAGAATTAATTCGAATTTTCAAGATTCCTCTTATCTTGCTAAACACAACAGTTTTATTAATTTCAGATGTTCAATTTTTATAATCACCCCGAAAGAGAGTTTCTAAAAAATGTTTTCTAAAAGTAAAAGATTAACATAATTTTTCTTTCAGATTCTCCATCGCAAAGACTCTTTACGTTTTGTCATATTGTTTCCGTGATAAGTCTTGCCCTCCAAGATTTTGACAATCTTCTCGTCACGATTCATTACATTATCTTTCGCTGATTTCGTTTCTCCTCACCGAAATGTATCCATCATCGTGTCACTTACGTGTACGCCTCGAAATCCCCGGTGTTGATGCTCTCGATAAGTTGTTCGGTCATCTTGATGATCTCCTGACGGCGTGCTGGAATCGTCAACAGATTATCGATCTGCGGAAACGGCGCGATCGGCGCGCCTGATCGGGTCTCAGTGGAGAGAGAGAGAGAGAGAAAGAGAGAGAGAGAGAGAGAGAAAAAAAAGAAAAAAAAAAATTGAAAGTAAAAAACGATCAGGGCTCATACCGACACATCGTACGGCACAACAGTCACATGCACGAATCTTTATCAACTTCTACGTCCTACGCCAAAGGCTTTCTTATCTTATTAGAATACATATGTATAATGTACAACGATATGTCACCCATTGGAGTCGTCTCAAAAATCAAAAAAAATGTCACACATTACCTTCGCGTATTTACATCCAACAATCTCTCTTCAACTAGTGAAAAATATTTCGATATACGAGACTCCAATGATCGCGGTTCTCAAATGGTTCGAAAAGTGAAAAGTGAAATTCCGTCTCTCTTTGGAAATTTCACTTCTAATCTGTTATTATATGCAATTCCAATAGCCGGCAGATTTGGAAGAAACGGAATGTAGATGAAAGTTCATTTCATCTATTTTGCGTGAATATTCTATTTTAAACGTTTGATATATTTTCGTATGTCACACGCGCTTCTGTATCTTTCAATTCTGCAAAATCCACGAGAAAGAGGTCGAATAGTAAAGAGATCACCATTTGAGAATCGAATTTTCATTCTTCGCCCTTTCAAACTCCCTTTCTTTTCCATTTGATATGCACCGATTTCCAAAAAAAAAAAAAAAAAAAAAAAAANTTTCCAAAAAAAAAAAAAAAAAAAAAGAAAAGAATGATCCCTCCAACAGGAGACGAATTTTAAAAACTCGTCAGATTTTTAAGAAAGAAAAAAAGAAAAAAAAAAAAAGAAAGAAAGAAAGAAAGGAGGGAGGAAAAATAAAACGACGCAAACCGGTGCAATCTAGTCAAATGGAAGCAATCGAGCGTGTCTCGTCGTTGCACGCGTCGTTTGAATCAACTCGTTCTCCTAGGTTCGATCGTCGTTAGGGTTGCACGGCTGGTTCAACGTTGCAACGACGAGGATTTCGAGGAGCCGAGCAAAAATTCGTCGAGAGAAATCGTCGCTTCGTCGCGACGAGGAAAAGCAAAGAAAAATAAAAAAGCACGTCGACCTCTCGACGAGCTCGTCACTAGAGAGAGAGAAAGAAAGAGAAAAAGAGAGAGAGAGAGAGAGAGAAGGAGAGAGAGAGAGAAAAAGAATCGATACTGTCGTTCTTCTCTCGTTGTTCACAACTGCTAGAATCTTCCTGGATCCTTGAAGAGTAACTCCTTCAACATTGCTTCTTTTCTCGTTTTTTTTCCTTTTCCTCTTTTTTTTTTTTTTTACCTTTTTCTTATAATTAATCCTTCGAATGTAATAATTACCTTGTAATCGGTAATTATTCTCGTTTCCCTTTCACACAAGGTCAGAGTGTTAAGTATCTTAAATTGGACGGACGGCGGCGCGAAAAACTTTCCGCGCGAGTTTCAAATTTTTTTTCTTTTTCTTTTTCGTTTTTTCCTTTTTACTCAACCTCGATTCCTAGGGAATTTCCGGGGGCCTCGCCCTCGTCAGTTTTAATCCCTAGCGAGCGGTTTCCGCGCGAATCTGAAATTCTGTTCGAAATTCTCGGCTAGCCTAGCGTTGCGGTTCGTCGCGCGGAAATTTTCGAAATGGTTCACGCGCATCTCCTAGCCCTTAGCGAGCAAGTTTGCGGCGTTGGAAAAAATTCATAAATAAATGCGCCAACGTGGTTAGTCGTTTCTACTGTTGATCGTTGATCGTACGATATATATATATATATATATATCGTGATAAAAGCTGAAAATGCTGTTTAACTCGGCGACCACCACCCTCAGCGTAAAATCACAGTAGCCGTAACTACCCTACTGCGCACCACAGCAAGCAGAGACAACGATACGTATGACACGCGTTGCGCAAAAAGTTCGTGAAGTATGAACGAAGAAGAACAAAAAAAAAAAAAAAAAATGAAACAAAGTATAGTGTAATATTCTATGCGTCTCAGTACGTCATATTCTCTCATCATAGTGTAGAATTAATATGACTGATCTGCTCGATAGAGAGAATGATAGATATAATAGATATAGAGATAGTGAGAGAGAGAGAGAGAGAGAGAAAGAGAGAGATTTGAGAGATGTGAGTGAGATAGGTTCTTCCGTTACCTGAACACTGGGAGTTCGTCGAAAGCTGGCTGCAGGTCTTGATAGGACACACGATTCTTATTTCTACAAGCAATATATATATAATATTTACATGTACATGTTTATATATAGATACCCTTCTTTCTTTTTTTTTTTTAACACGTGCGCTTTTCGCATTTTTCTTTCGTTGTTTTTTCTTTTTTTCTTTATCTCGCCGCAAGGTTCTTTCTGCGTGTTTTAAGCGTGACTTTGCGGAAGATTAAGGCCCGCGAAGTGTGTCTGCTTTCGATTTTGTCGATTTTCTCGGTTCGTTTCGGGGCACCTTTTGTTAAATAAGAAAGAAAAAAACGTTGTCTTGAAACCTCTTCGTTACTGCGAGAGTTTAAAAAGAAGATTACGCAATGAGTAACCAAAATAAGAAGTGAACCATAAACAACGGTGAACCGGTATGATGCAGATAATTAAACAATCTTTTTTTATAAATAGTGTTTCCTAATGCACGAATGTATAAATGTTCATTAATAAAATAACAAGGTAAAAGAAGCTGTTTCTTTGAAGATTCACAGATTCTTCAAAAATTCAACAACCACTTTTACTATACATGGATCGTTCTTATTTCACAGAAATATCTATCGATACATAAATCTACATTCATGTTCTTTATAAAGGACTTTAGAAAGGATTCCAACGAATCCTCTAAATAAAGTGCAAAAATAAACTAAGCTAAGCAAACAGAATAATTAAGTAATTAAAAATAAACAAACTACAAACAGAGATCGGAATTAACAGCATTAATTAAGCATCCGAGTTTCAAATGAAGGATCTCACTATCAATAAGAGCCAATATCGGTGAAAGAGCAAGAGTAGATAAGAAATTTTTGTTTCTGACGCAGTAACGAAATGGTTAAACTTTATAGTCGTTCCTTCTCACTCATTTCGTTTTTAATATTCTTCAATAGAAAGACTATCCTTCGTTCAGAGAGACAGACGGAGACAGTCGAGAGAGAGAGAGAAAGAGAATCGCGGAGCTTAATCCACGCGCAAGAAGATTAACCGTCTCCTCAGGTCCCATCTCGTCCTTGAAAGCGTTTGCTCTTCTTTCCTGCAACTCCTTCCCTCTTGGCCAGCCCCTCAATGCCAACGCCCCTTTCGGAATTTCTTCGTCCTCGCTCAGCGAGAATTTTTTTTCCGAGACGGATTTTCGTTTCCCTCGCGACAAACTTTTCTCGATTCTCGATTAGATTTCTCTCTAGTTTCCTTTCGTTTTGACACTGTGTGTTACGTCACGATACAGACGATACGGCGCGGTGCGTTTCTTTTTTTTTTTTTTTTTTTTTTTTGGGCTTTGAACCAGATATTAGGGACGTGTGATCTTCGATCTTAGGCTCGAGCCTAACCGCGACTAGCTTGGCCGAAGAATCAGTGAGCTCGGTATCTAGTGAAACGACGATGCACGACAGATGATTCATTGATTCGTTTTTTTTTCTTCTTTTCGGTTTGAGACAGAATCTTGTAGCATGTTGCAAGAGAAATTTATTGTTTCGGGCTTTTGACTTGAAATATAATTTTATGGAATACGGGTAATATATAGAATATATATAATTGTTTGAGAGAGAACAAGTACGATTTTAATTTGCGAGAGTATTCGAGCATTTGGCTTGAAATAAAATTTACGTAGAATATACGTAATGGATAAAATACATAAATAATCTTGACATGAGAGAATTTTACAAGACGTAGAATGAAATGTTACGAACAGACTGAAATATTACCGGAGTTAATTTCAACCGTCAGATCAAATATTCAAATACAAAATTGTCGAAAATTCTCTAAAAAAAAAAAAAATCCACGAGGGTTAAAAATCGTAGCGTGCCGGAAACGGAAATTAAAATTTCATTGCAACGACAGAAAAGAAAAAAAATCGAAAGGAGGAAAGTAGTTCGGGTCAGTCAGCGATTAGACCGCGCGAGAAATTCATGATTCTCAATGAATCACCTTACACACGTGCACGTAACGCAGTTGTTCGCAACAAGAATAAAACATGTTGAATTTCTCTCTCGTATGAAAATAAAGGAAAAAAAAAAACTGAATGAAAAATAGAATGAAAAGAAACACCAGAACAAAGAGATATATATATTGTAGCTTTTACAGCAATGTCGAAACGACAATGAAACCTCATAATTATAATACGAGAAGCGTTTAATAAAATAGAAGCCTCGAGTCATCTGTGACTCGTTCCTCCTACGCGCGAATTCTCCTCTTATTTCTTTTTCCTCGGGAAAAGAAAGATACTGCTAGGCAAAACATCGCCTAAGGTCCGTTAAAAAAAAAAAAAAAACAAAGAAAAGAGAACGCTGTTTTTTCTACCAGCAGACACTAGCTTAAAGTATAACGTAATTAACTACGAAGCCTGTCCGATCGTTCGTTTCGTTTCTCATACAATACAACGAATCGGGTTTCACAAGTTTATTGACACGTTCACAGTTTGCGCCTACACATGGATTACACGTGGATTTTGTAGCGTGAACGACAGCCTAAGTTTAATATTTCTACGCGAATAAAATATCATTTCGGCGTCGGTGTTTTCGATGTTTGCTTGACGATTTGTTGTTGTTGACGATATCTTTGATGATAAATCTTTAATTATAATTCTTTACAACACAAGTGTTTCGTTGTAACTCTTTGTGACACGAGTTAATTAGTTATTCGATCATTTTCGTCAACGACGGTTTTCTCGATGGATTTTTACATCGACGATGAATATTTTCTCGTTTCTCTTTTTCTTTGATCAATTACAATTACAATGTTTCGATTAATATAATTACATTTACAATGAAATCACTTGGAAACCATTTGCAAAGTGTAGGTTTGATCGTTTAATTCCGTGGATAATGATCTTTCTGTGAATTTGAATTTGGAAAAAGGATAATCTTCGAAGCAATCGCTAGAGTCGGATCTAACATGAAAATCTACGAAATTTATTATGTCAAAGGGAGGTTATCTTCCAGTGTCGAATATTGAAAGAAAATTGAAATATCTTCTCGCGCGTTTGAAAAAAAAAAAGAAAACACTCGGTTGCAAAAATTTCAAATCTACGAGCGTCTATCTACAATTTATCTACAAGTGTAATAAATAAACAACAATTACTACTCTATTCCAAAATATAGCACTGGTGAAGTGCTTTTTAAAAAGCAAATGAAGACAAAGCCACTTAAAGTTCCTTCGAACTATAAAATTACTTAAATGCTTTTGTCCTTGTGGATACCTGAAGAAAATCATTCGAATATTCTACATTCAACCTCCTTCTCTTTTTTTTCTTTTTTCTTTTGTAAACCATTAAACAATTTAAAAAACGCACGTTCGAAAAGTCACAGATTCGTTCAATTTGTTGAATTAGTTGAAACTAACATTTCGTCAAAGGCGTTTTTAACGCCGCGTTTCGTTTTCTGGCGAGGGGAAATGATATTTTACGAGCGCACTAAACCTCTACGATACAGAATACGGGGCGAAAAATGAGGAATACGCGCGAAAACAATTTCGATTTCGTTCGGTTCGCATGCTCCGCCTCGTACAAACGGCGATTGTGCGAGCGTTGCGTTTGTTCGATGTAAGAAAGAGGGTGGGCGGTGGAGAGAGAGAGAGAGAGAAAGAGGGTGAAAGTATCGTGAAATACCAGAGACTCTTCGTTTTTTTTCCTTTTTCACGGACGTTTCTACTTGCACGAAGGTTGAATGCTGCAAGAGCATCCCACGACGCTTGCTTGGCTGCATACCTGTCGATGGGGGGAGGGAGGGACTGCTTGTCTGACCAAAGTCGATACTTACTACTTGCCGGATGCCACACGTCCAAAATCAAACCGCGACTGAAAATCCGTGACACGACGAAAGTGAATTGAAATTGTCGATCGCAGATAATTAACGTGGAACCGAATCACTCGTTCGGACATCATTAAAAAGTGTTCACATGGCGACGAAGAACTATCAAGTATAATTTTGACGAAGGTTCGTGAACGAAGTTGAGAATAATTCTGTCGTGTCACGGATCGATTCAACCAGAGGTTTACCAGAGAGAGGAGAGAGAGAGAGAGAGAGAGAGAGAAAAAAGAAAGAAAGTTGTTGGCATCCAAAAAAAAAACGTTGGTCATGTCGAAAAAAATGGGATGGTTTTCCAAAAGGCAAAACAAGAGACATGCGGAGAGAGCCTGTTCGCGACACGGCACGATCCCCGGGAAAAACTTGTAAATTGATTAACAATTTTTAACAATCGTTTATCAATTTTCAACGATCGAAAAACGTTTCGACGAAGATAGAATAAAAATTGGAAAGATTCTTCTTTGACCTTTTTTTTTTTTTACAATCGATATTGCAACGTTCTATGACACTTTAACACGTTTTGTATACTGTTTCTCCCGTTTGTAAAATCGTATCTGAAGAAATGTATTTCTATTGTTCATAAAATTAGACTGAAAGATGGCAAAACAAAAGCAAAAGTGAAACATTGTATTTCTAAAATTTCCATTTATTAATAATATTCATTTATTAATAAAGGTAACAATTTTGCGAATCGTACAATCTTCCAAGGATTTCAATCTCTAAATGCACAATCTCGAGTCTGAAGTTTAAAATTAATAATGTTAAAATACTGAATATTTGCAGTATGTCGAATACGAAATTTTCATCTACGAGACGTAAATTTTCATTTACAATAACTTTTACGAAACGAAACTTTTCAATTTCGAACGTTACATCATCAGGAAATTAAATCTCGTGTATAATTGTCATTTTGCTGTCACCCACTGTCATTCCACAGTGGAGTATAAAATAATATCGTCTCGATACTAGAACATGGAACAAAATGATCCAAAAATTGGAAATTCACTCGAATTAAATCCTTTTCTTTTGCGAAGATTAAAAGATTAAATCCGAGATATTCCTAGGCCAGTTGCAGTCAACGTTTCAACTGCTTGCATTGAAAGAAAAAGGTAAGAAGAATCCCGAGGAACCAGAAGAGAAAAGAAATGTCGGACAAAGCGATGGAACCAACGAAGAAAGATCACGATCATTCGATCGTGCTGCGTCGCGAGGCTCGATAGAACTTCACGACAACAAGCAACACCGGCTAAGCTTCGAGCAGACGTCCTCGTCCATCTTATCTTTCGACTTCTCAGCGACCTTACCGGCGTTGGTGCTCTTCTTACCATCTTCGAGGTCGCAGCACTCGGCTTGACCAAGTGGCATGTATCCGGAACCGCCCACGCGTCGAATCTCCAGCTCTGATTCGTTTTTATCGTTTCGTTTCGTTTGGCGTTTTTTTTTTTCGTTTCGTTTCGTTTCGTTTTTTGAGAAGAGGAGAGAATTCATTCCAGATTTTCGGAGTTCATTTCGCATGCATTTGGAATTCGAGGCGGCATTGTCAGCGATGCGAGCAACCGGAGAAACATGCAGAGAAAACACACACAGGGAGAAAGAGGGGTCATCGAACATGTCGTCTCTTGCAGAAAGAAAACTAAAAGAAAATGGGCGGCTCTAAGGTCGCTTTCCTCTCTGGCCGAAGCGGGACGTGGATGAAATTTGAAAAATAGGAAGTTTAATGCATCGTTTTTTTTTTTTTTTGTTTTATTTTTTTGAAGCAAATTAGATTCTAAGCAACGTCAAAGTTTAGAGACTCTCCGAGTAATCTAAACGTTTGAGATAGTTTAATTTGATTAATATTGCCGAATTTCCTTTTCAATTCAAGAATTGTCTGTTCGCGGACTTTAGGGATTTAACAGAGAATTAAAAACTTGAGACTTTAATTTGGTACTTGGAGCAATACTAACACTTTGAGACTTGAAGATTCGTCAACTTTCAACGATACGAGATGTTAATTTTTTAATCTGATGTTAGAAACAGAATTTTGAGGCAAGATTCGAATGTTGCAGAATGTTACAGTTTTGAATGATGGATTGTTCCATTAACAGATCTGAGATCATTCGTTTCATTAAAAAGTTCCAAGTTCAATGATAAACAGCTTGTGTTTCAAACGAGTTAAAGTAAGTTTCCAGGTAATTTTGAGCAGAGTTGTTCCAATTTCGAGTCACTTCAAAGTTCACCTTACGTTAATATAAATTTTCACACACTTAATTGCTTCGAGTTTAGCTCGAAATTCGAATTTTTCGCAACTTTATCGATTTCGAGCCGATTCAGAGTCCCATTTTATCCAAATTTAGTCCCATTCGTTTATTAAAAATCTGGGTTATATATCCTCGTTGATCAATTTTGAACCAAATTTGAACTCACGAGAACTGAGCGAGTTTTTATAAATTTATGTCGAACGAGTTTTGAACGAATACTACGTACGCGACGTATTTGACGAATTGAATTTGCATTAATCCGAGACTCGTGTTCCTTTCTTGAGCCAATTTTCAAACGCTAACGACTCGGCGTCGCTCTGAGAAAATCGTTATCGAGGCTCGAGGAAGCCAAGCGCTGGAGAAGAAAAAAAAAAATACGTTTCTTTCAGCGTTCCATTTGCCAATTGCAATGTAAAAGTGTCGTCCATTTGTGAAATGGCGAGCTGATTTACGAGGCCCCGCCGCGATAAATGCACTTTCGGCTATTACGGGAATCAATCAAGCCGCACAAAGCCGCGTTTCCATACAATGAAACGCATTATCGACGATCGTTTCGTTCGATCGCAATTCCCGCACGCGGAACGCAAAATATATAACGTCGATTTTCATTTAAAACTTTCGCTTTGCCAAGGATATTTGCCGAACACGACGTTTGAATCGTGTCTCACAGCCAGTTTCTTCCATCTCGATATTCACGACATTTGCTTCGTTCGTTTTTAATAATTTAAGAATTATTATTAATTTAAAAGAGACTTTTACAATTAGAGAATTATTATAATTTAAGAGTGGCTATCCGGAATCTTGGAATTTTTATAATTATCCTTGGAATAATTTTACGTCTATTGCAATTACTTGGAATTTCCGTGAAACGTATGTACTTTGTGTAATTATATTTTATACATTGAGAGATCATCTTTTACTAATATTTTTTTTAATGTTAATGTAAATCAATCAATTTCCATCGAAGTTGGAATGATTGTACACTTGTATGTACACTTCGATGTTTCAAAAGCGAAGAATCTTTAATACTTTTAACACATCACCGGCAAGTTTGACAAGTTTTCGAATTAACGATGCGTTAAACAGAAATTTTTAATCGTGACAATAGGAACGCGAGACAAAAAGAAAAGAACTGAGGAAGTGGCAAATGTAAGACCTAACTTAAAGAACTTAAATTAATTACGCTGAATCCCAATTTGGGAATTTCGGAATTTTCCCTTTCGGGGGAGGGGGGGGGGGGGGGATTGGAATTGAAAAAGAAAGAAACGTTCCTCCGACAAATGAAAAAAAATTCTCCAACAGACTTTCAACAAAAATTCGACAAAAATTCTCCAAATAAACAAGAAGAGAAAAATAAATAAAATTCTTATCTAACCAACGAAAAGCAAAAAACAAACAAGCAAACAAACAAAAAAATGAACATTAAAAGAGAAAAATTCTCTAAAAATTCACGCACACAAAAAAGAAAAAAGAGAGAGAGAGAAACATTTTCCTCGAAAAGAGAAGAAAGAAACTCCCATAAATAAGAAATATTTTCCTCGATAAATATAAAACATTCGCTTCCTGCAGGTGTGACGCTGTTGTTGCGGCGAAAGTAACCAGGACGACGAAATAGAAACAGAAAGAAGAGGAAACGAGTGAAAAGAACGGAAGTGGCGGTAAGCGAGAATGATCGAGAGGGTAGGCCAGAGAAGATAGCCACAGTTAGAGGCGTGAAGTGGAATACAGACCGTTGTTCGAGGAGTCGTAGCGTCGCGACGGTACCATGGGCGACGCCGCGTGGTTGTTGCCGATGTAGACGGCCGCTGGCGATGACGGTGACGCGCCAGTCTGGCTGTTCTGGCTGTTGCTGCTGCTACCGCTGCTGCTACCGCTTCCTGCGCTGCCAGCTAGTCATGCAACCAACCAACCAAAAGACGAGCTACTGTCAGCCTCCGAACAGCTTCCTCCCGGTTCGCTTCTGGTCGCGTACACTTTTCATTTTTTCTTTCGTTTCGTCTACCGTCGTCGTTCGATCGTTGCACTCTCCTACGTCGATTCGAAGCAACAACCCTCAATCGTTCGACGATACGGAGTACACTTAATTTCGTACCTGATATCTATTCTATTTGAGGTGAATTCTGTTTCTTGGAATTCTGTTTCTCGTGCGACTCTCGTGGAACGTCGAAGAAAAGAAAATAGAATCTTGATAATTTTCATCGATTTTAACAGAGAGAGCGGAATCTGCTTTTCGAAAGCGATTCAGGAGAAATTTTGGAAGAAAGTTTCCGACTGATGTTACTAATGATGTTATTGGAATGTTTTTTTTAATACTACGAGACTTGAGTAAATTAGTTGGAAAAAAATTAAGTACTGTGTTAACGGGATAAGCTCAATACCCTTTTAGACTAATAATACTATTTATATTGTTTATAAATGTGTTCACATTATAATTTACAAGCGATCAAAGATAATCAAAAAGAAGAAAACCAGTTCCGCAAGTAAATGGTATAATATACCATCAATTTAGATTCACAGTCGTACACGAATGTAAAAGGAAATTGATTATTATTACTGCACAGAATCGTATCTTTCTTTAAGAAAATTATATGCCAGATTAATGGATGTACAAAAATATAAAAGACTACAGAGTATGCAGTTGCTTCGTTTTTTTTTTTTGTTTTTTCTTAGCAAAAACTTAGTGATATATTATTGAATAAATGGAAGCCTAATTTCAACACATTTAAATAAATTCATCTGAGAAGAAAGAAAAACAACATGTCGAAGAAGCGACAATATTTCCAAGTGACCTGTATTCCTCCGATATAAACGAGCCGATACTTCGAAACGAAACCTCCGCGAGAGTGCAACGAGTCGTCGTGTGAGAATACCAAAAAGAAGAAAACAAAGGGGGAAAAAAAGAAGACAAAGAGAGAAACAAAGAAAAAAAAGGCGGAGAAAAGAGAAGACAGAAGGGGGTAGAGAGAGAAAAAAAAAGAATTGGTAATCGGAAGCGAATAATTGGCAAGATGCAGGCGTTTACGACGTGGCCCGTGCGAACGAGCTTCAAACGAGTTGCAAAGTGTCGGACGAACGCTCTCGTTTCGATCGTTTCGCCCGAATCAGACGGTGCTGGGTGAAGCGTCGACGAGATTCCAACTCGAGAAAAAGAAAAAAGAGAAAAAGAAAAAAAAGAAGAAACGGAGACGAAGAATCGGAACGATCTCGCGAATTTTTCTCGCCGAATCTCGTCTCGCGGAGTGACTGATCCATTCAGAGGGAGAAATTGGAAAGACTTGCACTGTGATATAGACAGACTGCTCCAGTTTTCACGAAGTTTTCGCCAAGTGTATGATAAAGTTATTCGGTTGGTCAAGGAGATCGAATTTGAACGTTCGTCGAGTATATATCGAGCTGAACAAAAATCGATGAACGATCGACAGGTGAACAAGTGCGTAATTTTTCACGCGAAATGCTTTGTGTCCGAGGAAATTCAACGAAATGTAGGTTATTTTGAAAGGGGATTCAAACGAAAAAATATTCTATACTACCCGAGTTCTTTTCACTCTAATTTTTGACCCGCGAAACTTTTCAAATTGAATTTGTTTTTTGAGAACTTGGAAGTGTCTCAAAGGGAAAATATTTTGTATTGTTTATATTATAAATAATATTACATTTTATATTATTCATTATGATATTTTATAAATAATATTAATATTTGATATTTAAACAAATAATAATAATATAATTATATTTATATAAATATACTCTAATTTTTGATCCGCGAAATTTTTCAAATTGAATTTCCTCTTGGGAACTTGCAAGTGTCTCAAAGGGAAAATATTTTGTATTGTTTATATTATAAATAATATTACATTTTATATCATGCATTATAATATTTTATAAATAATATTGATATTTAATATTTAAATAAATAATAATAATATAATTATATTTATATAAACAATATTTTATATTACATATTGTATATTATATTTCACGGCTCTCTTTTATTTATTTTGGCACGTAGAGCAACTTTCTGTCGATCATTCACTCCTGTCCAGTTTAGAATCGATTCGAGCGAAGCTCGAAGAAAAAAAAAAAAATACTTTCAAACCCGATTTCCTCGAGAAATTTTCAAACGTCTTGAAGGAAGAGATATTATTTCTTTTCCTTCCGGTTCATTTATTAATGTCCATGAAAACTGGCCTGGTCCTACGTGTGTTTGTGCTCAATATCGAGAATCAAATTGGTGCTGTTGGTGGCTTCTGATGGTGAAAAATGGCGGGAAAATTAAAACACAAGAGAGAGAGAGAGAAGTGGCCAAAAGGGGAGGGCAGAGCAAGCATGAAAAAACTGAGCAAGTGAACGAATCCAAGGCGTCGCGAAGCGTGTGAGAGTGCTTCGATGATTGGTTATTGACCAAGCTTTTCTGTGTGGCCAAAAAAGGTAAATAATTATAGGAGAGAGAGAGAGAGAGAGAGAGAGAGAAAATCCAAGTCATGCTTCGACTCTAAGAGGCACTCACCGATTTCTGCCTAGCGAGTCGGTCTTCCGTCTTGTTTCTGCATTTGGTAAATTGTAATTGTATTTTCATTGCTCGTGTGCATCACGAACTTGGCATTGTTTAATTGTTTTTTGGTACACAAAGTGGCTTAATGCCCGAAGGACCATTCAGAATTTAAAATTGCGAAACTGACGTTGTCACGTATTAAATAATTAATACTTAACTGGTCTCTTCAAACATTGCAAGTCTATTGAACAATTTAGAGAACAATTTCTATTACGAAGAACGTGAAATGCAAACGCGAGGAAACAAAACATTCAGAAATGAAGATTAATTATCGCGATGGAGATTAATTTTAATATTAACAGGAAATAAAATGTACTTTGCAGTTCCAACATTGAGGAACTATTCTCAGCTTGCTTCGAACGTTCGTTTAAAGTAATTTTAATCAAAGTCGAATGTCGGCTTATTTCTGGGGAAAAAACGCAAATTTCGTTTAAAGTAAAACGAAAAATACTCGGATCACAAAGCAATGAAAGAGACTCGTTCGAAACATCTCTCTCGTCACAGTTTGGCCCTTCAAGCATCGCGAAACGATAGAATCATTCTCGTTCGAGGTAAACGAAATATATCTTTCACAAAAGTTTCCCAAAAAGATCTTTCCTTGAAGCATCGGTGAAAACATAGAAGGAGATAAGACGCGAGGTTTCTTTGTTTTCGATTCGAGGCAGAAACGGGTTCGACAGAAAATCTTACCGATTCGTCGTTTGGGGCTCGTCGCTTGGATTTCAGTATCCTTGCCTCGTGTCCTGCGCCACGAAGGCGCATTTCCGATAATAGCCGCAAAGGGAGTCTGCAATTTCGCAGGCCCGTGCTGGGACCGATCGTAAAGAAACTTTTATTCGCCGATAAAAAAAAAAAAAAAAAGAAAAGAAAGAATGACAAGAGAAGCACGAACGACGCTTGGTAATATCGCGAACGAGGCTTCGATTATTCTTGTCCCCGTTTACGTTCGCATGAAACGTAGGGAAAAAAAATGGCGAGAGAGAGAGAGAGAGAGAGAGAGAGAGAGCAAAAGTTTTCCATTATTCCTCCTCGTTCATCTTTTATTTACGTCACTTAAACTGCGTTTGTTTTAGTCTCTTGTTTGTCTCTTGTTCCTTTAGAAATTTCTCGATCGAGATTACGTTTTCTCGGGTTCCTTCGTTCATTCGAGCGCGAATCGACTTTCTTGTCGAAGCGGGCAGGACAGGCTTCGTAGTGATCGACGCGCGATTTTTTTCTCGTCTCTTGGACAAACAGAGAGAGAAAGAGAGAGTGCTTTAGTGTGTTTAGTGCTTAAACACATCAAGTTTCGGACCAGACAACTAGTTCTAAGAAAGATCTTCAACCTAGAATTCAGAATTCTAAACAAGAGTGCTTTTCAATTTAGAATTTGGAATTCTACGCAAGAAGAAGTTTTTAGACTCGTCTGGATTTCCCCAATGAGCAATTTCTGCACCGTGATAGAATACATCGAGACACAAACTCAATTTCTGCGTGGCGTTTCCTTCTTTTTCGAAATAACAAGACACCAGCAGAGTAAAGATTTAATTTTAGAAACGTGGAATATCTCTTTAAGTTTTGTTCTTCACAGATACAAGGTGTATTGTCATCGAGTACAAAGAAATACGCGGATAATTTCTCGTTCTTCTTCGTTTCTATCCTTGAGAAACGACGAGAGAGAGAGAGAGAGAGAGAGAGAGAGAGTTGAAGCGATTGACGCTGGCGTAGGCGGAAGTGACAAAAACTTTCCTGCAACGCGAGAGTCGGAAGAACGGTAGAAACGCGAAGACTCATGGTCGAAAACGCCATAAACGACAGGAAGTGAGCATTCTCTCTACTCCTGTCACGCAGCTTGAAAAATATTACACTAATAACTAAAATGATAAATTGCTGCTTCTGTTGGTCAACTTAGATCATGGCACGTATGACTTTGACAGTTTGCAATGGAGATTTATAAAATTCCTTTTCTCGATGAAATAGAAATTCGACACTTTGAAGTAGTGGATGGTAATTAAGATATTGGAAATTTTAATATTAAATTATGATTAATTATAATTTATAATAAACACTTTATAAGTAAGTATTTGTTAAGTATTTAGAGAAGCTGCAGACACTATAGATTATAGAATTCGTCATGTTAAATATTGAACAGATATTGTGGCGACAAGAAAGAAATTTAATGTGTATCGATAAAATTGCAAAGTACCAACAATTGTCCTCTCTTTTCCATTCGTTTCATTCAAATATTCTGTTTTTTACTCATATCTTCTTAAGATACAGTTTTTCACTTTTGATACTCATGCCACAAATATATCTATAACTATATGTAGCATAACAAGCATAATAGAGAATGATATTAAAAAAAAAAAATGAGAATGTAATAAAAAAACTTAGCCGTGTGAAATTTAGTAAGTTGGCACACGTTCACTTTACTCTGATGTGACACTATAAGGTAACAAAGACTATAAGATATAGAGTAGAAAAAAATATATGTATATATAAATATTATATTTTTATATAAATATATTAATATTATATTTGTATTATATATGTTATATATGTTATATATTTGTATTATATATGTTATATATGTTATATATTTGTATTATATATGTTATATATGTTATATATTTGTATTATATATGTTATATATGTTATATA
This sequence comes from Frieseomelitta varia, assembly GCF_011392965.1. Lineage (NCBI taxonomy): Eukaryota > Metazoa > Arthropoda > Insecta > Hymenoptera > Apidae > Frieseomelitta > Frieseomelitta varia. The sequence goes on from NW_025110123.1 coordinate 193,738, forward strand.
TTTGTATTATATATGTTATATATGTTATATATTTGTATTATATATGTATATTATATAATATATAATATATTAATATTATATTTGTATTATATAAATATATAATATAATATTATATTATATTTGTATATAATTGTATATAACCATATAAGACGTAGAAATGAAAAAAAAAGAATAAAACGTAAAAATAGAAGAGAAAGCTCGTTTTCAAGACCTCGTCTCCAACTCGATTCTACCGTGCTTCCCTCTCGGTGCTCCACTCTCACCACCCGATTTACCTTGTGCACCCTGCAGGAGTACCGCGGCTAATCCAAGGGGGTTTCCCTGAACCTGGTTCTGGGCTTGCTTGTTCGTCTGGCTCGCCGCCACTATCCTGGAGAACGCGGACACGGCGGCGGGACTGTTCGGAGGCGTGCCCTGAGACGCCGGGCCTTTTGTCGAAGATTTCGGACCGAAAATACGTCGACTAATTACAAAATCGATCACCAAGCCATCGATCACCAAGCCAGGATCGGGCGTTGAAACTCAGTACGAAACTCCACAGAAAAAAAAAACCCAGCGTGAAAACGGGACAATTGGCTAGACCGTGTCGCAATTGGGTCTATGTGGGATTAGATTGGAAGAGACATGAGATTTTTTTTTCACCTATTTTCACTTCGATCGGAGGTCGAGATTGTTAGTGGAAGAAGTTAGAAGACGCGATCGCTCCAAGTTGGTTATGTTTCACGCGTACGGATTCTGGAGCGAAAGCTTTGGAAATATCTTTGACGATCAACGCACTGGCTGTTAGTATGCGATAGTATTGTATTTCGTCTTCGTTGGAATTCTTTTTCTCTGACTGTTAGAATTGAACGTGGCGGTTTTTCACTGAGTATACATAATGGTGGCACATAACTAGAGAAATCATCGTGAACAAGTACATTGTAATGTTAAATTAATTACAGTTAAGGTGGCCACAACAAATGTTCTATAATCTATGTGTTTCAGCAAATTTAAATTTCTTTTACAAACACGTGACGATCCGCGGTTGATACTTTCATCAAATGCACGAAAGTCGAGGAAACGAAGACAAAAATGCAACACTCGCGTCAGTATTAGCGAAAGTGCTAAATACTAGAAGATCGATATTAACGAACTGAAACAAAGTGAATTCTTGGCACCAAGATTTACACAATGGTTTCTGTTATTTGTCGATTTTCGTTAGGAATTAGAAGAGTGCGACAAATATTTGGCGAGACAGCGTTGGCGTGTTCGACGAAGCACCAATCAAATTGAGCCACATGTCAGTTTATCAAGTGTTAATCACTCTTGTGTTAAAAGACGTTGGAACGACGATGTCCAACAATTAAATGTATTTATTCTTCTCCGTAATGCGAAATCGAACGAGGAATAAAGCGTTAGGCAATAAAGGAGATCGCAAACATTTTTGTTAACATTGTATAAAATGTAACAAGTGATCAACAATGAAATTCACGAGAATAACTGCGTCGAGTCAGAAAAGAATGAAGATTGTATTGTATTATTATTAACAGAACGAGGAATGTATTTTGTGCATTCGTGGAAAATTCGAAAAATATATAAAATATCCAAAATGTAAGCTTGTTGTGATATTCAAGTGAATAAAACAATTTTCCAGATTTCAATTCTCTCATAAAAAAGAAAAAAAAAAAAATACAAATTTGCATAAAAATCTGCAGTAACAGGTCTAATTTCGAATTTCTCAATTTCAGGCGAAAAAAATTTCTCCCATCGAAGATTTATCGATTAACCATATTGAACTTCACTTTTGAACAATCACAATCCACACAAGAACTGACTCGACGCACTTGCTCTCACAATTTTATCAGATCAAAAAGAAAAAAAAAAAAAAAAGAAGAAGAAGAAGAAGAAAAACAAAAAAACAGAGAAGAAAGAAGAAATTCTGCTAATAAGTCTTCGTCTTTCAAAAACCGAGTGATAAAAGAGAAACGATACGTTTGGACGAGGTGAATTCCGTGGCCTTTCGTTTCAGCCTCATCTGCAGTACGAGAATCGCTCGCGTTCCACCGAGTTCGCAAACGAGTTCCAACCGGAAAAACGATTCGCTGCGGCCACCGACGTGGCAGCAACAGCGACCTTTGCTAAGCAGAACGAGAATAGTTCACGCACAGTCACGATAGATTCTCCTCGTCCGACATAGACATGATTTCGCGACTGAAAATAGACTGGGAAAGGCTGGCTGACGATCGTGACCCAATGTATGTACACTCCCGTTCGCAAGTCGCCGGACAAAATCACTAATAAAACATGAATGCAATTCTATTGCATGATTTCGTTGACTTTCATCCTATTATATTTATTTAATATTACGTTGAAATACGTGGAAATTTAATACTAGTATATTGTGTATTATGTTATATTAATAATTAAATTAATTATATAATATTATATTACAATGCTATATAGAATTTAATACTGATATATTATATTAACATTTGAGATTTTATTATATTCATAATTAAATTAATAATATTATATTATTATACTATATAATATTATATAGAATTTAATACTGATTTTTATATTAACATTTGAGATTATATTATATTCATAATTAAATTAATAATATTATATTATAATACTATATAATATTATATAGAATTTAATACTGATTTATTATATTAACATTTTAGATTATATTATATTAATAATTAAATTAATAATATTATATTATAATACTATATAATATTACATAGAATTTAATATTAATATATTATATTAACATTCGAGATTATATTATATTATATTATTAACATTTTAGAATATATTTTCTTCTTCAATCGTGTTATCTAATATCATATTATCTAATATTATATCATCGGATTATGTAGAATTTAATATTGACAGATCATATCACGTTGTTACGTTATTTTATATTTATCTATTTCTGAAGTTGGATAACACGTACGAGTAATTTAAATGAATTTTATCAACTTTATCGACGAGTTGAAATCTTCGAACGAAACGACGAATAGAAGATCAACATCTGATCAGTACCGTGTTATTTATAAGGGTCATTTAAGTGAATATTGAAGAAATGAAAAGGAAAAGAATTTAAACGTTCCATGATAATAACAAACTCGAAGATTGACGAAGGCGAAATTTTACACTTGCACCGAACAACGATCCAAAATATAATACATCTCGATACAATCTGTACAAATTATTCAGAATTTAATAAGAGTTGAAGAAGAGAGTTAAAATTAGCGAAGAGTTAAGAGTTAAAAAAGAGAATAATGAGGTTAAAATCACGACGAAGGTAATAACAAAGTTGAAATCTTAATTTTCGTTAAATTATGAACGGGAGTGTACGTCCGATTCGAACACCGAGTCAGAAGTCCGTTTTCGCGTGGGACGACGCTATTAATCATTCAACAACTTCTGTACACCACGTACAAGAACGCGCAAAACCGAAAAAAACATTTATTTCAAAAGTGAAGACTGAGATTACCTAGCCTAGCCAGGTTGCGTTGCGTTGCCGCTGCCAAAATGAGAACGTTTCACTCGTTTTTGGAGAAGAATTCTAGAACGATGAGAATAATTTCTGGCGTATCGTTGACGCGTTGCGAAACTCGAAGAACATTTCGAAGGTTTTCAGAATTGCTTGGTGCGAATTTCGTATTTTAGACTCGTTTGGAAGATCGATTCCGAGTAAAAGTGAAACGGATTCATCGAAGTTCGTTGGTTGTTTCATAACGATCGGATGATCGTTCTCGCGACGTGATTCACTCTACAAACATTCTCACGGCGCGTTTGAATGAAACGAATTCTCCAAACTCTACCAAACGTTCGTTTGATTTAACGAAGGAAACGAGCACGAACACAAGTGATAAACTTCGACAAAATTCAAGTCCAAACAAACGTTTGTCTATGTATCATTTGCTTATCGATATACTATTGTTTATCGTACCACGTATGATGATTCGTTGGACATTGGAATTTTCGAAGAATGTGCCCACGATTTTAAAACTATAATACAATTCAACTATCTCTGCACTTTCAAGAATATAGTTTATCGTTTACACTAAACTAAATAGTGGACAAACTTCGTCAAAATCTGGGAACAGATATTTCGTTTGAACATGAGTTTACACACTATCGTAAAATTTGCCATTTTTTAAATTGTTCGAGCAATCGAGACTAAAGTACAAACAAACGAACAAAACAACTTAACTCTCGAAATAGAAAGGGACGCGTGTCGTTAAAATTTTTCTCCCTCGCAATAACAATAAACGTTAGACAACCACCTTTGCACATTATGAAACAACCTGTACGTCCAATCGTTCATCTCAAACAACCTCAAACAACCTCAAACAACCTCAAACAAACAATCCGTCCGTTCATGAAAAATCTTCAAACCAGGAAAATCTTCCAAGAAACAAAGCTGCAGCAATGTCCTCGAGCTGCAACAACGTCAAACACGAACCAACACGAGTCTCACCATAATTATCAGGCTGCTTCGACGAACTGGGCAAGCCAGCGGTGGCTGACATTTCAACGATTTCGCCCGCTGTTTCTTCCGAGACACATCCACCACTGTCACCACTCTTTTCAACACAACTACGCTTTCGTGCTGGCGAGTTTCTACTTCGTCAAAGATCGCGCGACAAGTGCGAACTTTCGATGGTATTCGAAAAGGTTTGCCTCGGCTCCTCTGGCTAGAGGGAGGAAAATCGATGATCGACTCGATTTTATTATTGCGCTGCGTACGGCCGGCTTCGAGGATGGCCGAACGAACGACGCGAACTGCTGCCAATCTATTTTCAAGCGGTGCCAAGCGGCCAGGTATTTCAGGTTGACAGCGCGCCGCGCGAAGATTCCACGTTTTTCCCGCTCGATATCGCCTCCGTCGTGAATGATTCCTCCATGTTGACTCTTTTTTCTTTTTTTTTTGTTCACGTTTCTGGGGCCCGCTGCGTAGCTGTAGTCCAGGTTAAAGATTTTGGCTGCTCAAGGTTACCATCAGCGTAGCTTTTCAGCTACTGCAACTCGCCTAACCTTCTCGCCTTTCCTTATTTCTCGTTTTCCTATTTCAAGTTTTCTCTCATTCTTCCAATTTTAGTTCCGAAGATATACGATTTCGCGTTCTAGGAACTTTATTCGAACTTCGAATTCCAATTCGAGAGGTTCTCCGCTCTGCTCTGCAGGGAATTTCTGATTACAATCGAGAGACTTCTAATTTGGAAATTTCTAATTCAAAATTCTCCGATTCTTACTTCAATTTCTCCAACTGACAGATTTTAAATTCCGATCCCAATTTTAACTCGTACAGTTTATGACAGAGAAAAAGTTCATTATTTCTACATTAACCCTTTGAGTTAAGTTGATTAGAGTATCAATAATTAAGTTCCAACAGGTTGCAATATACTGAATAAACATAATAGACAATTTCTAATTTCTTAATTAGGATCCTCGTTTGATATTGAACTTTAATTTTGGTAATTTCGAGCGCTCAAACGGCTAGAGGAATCCTTGTTCATCCCCACCATGGCGCTCAACTAGTCTGCAAGAGTGGGGGGATGGCTGCTCGAGTCATAGTGGGGAGAGTCTCCTTGAATGCTAGCTGATTTCAAACGAACTGTATTCGTCCATATTCCGCAGAGAACGCGAATGTAAATCACGTCTTGCACCGAGTAACATTCTGAGGCATACTTTCATGCATAAAGTACGCCGTGAAATGAAAGTTGTGTTTCTATGGCGTCTCTATCTACACAATGATTCGATGTGCCTTTGAGCAGTCAGAATGTTTTGAACCGAGCTATAGCTAAGATCAGCCACTGCAGTGAACTCTAGAGAGAGACTAATCGGACGATGGAATAAACTTCGAGAGTTCAAGTTCGTGAAATGACATCTAGATGACGACTTCTAAGTCCTAGGAAAAGAATCATCGTAACGATCCAAATTTTCTCGATGGAATTTTCTTTCGTTGAATGGAGGAAGTCTATTCGTTCACAGAAGAATGAACTAATTGATCGAATTGTCGTTTATCGCAAAATGCTCTCTTTGGCGACTATGATGAAAGGGGAGCGAAATGAAGAAGAGAATTTCTACGATGACTGCCGATCCTAAGTTTATGACCAAACGATCAAGCAAACTTGGAAATTCACGCTATCTATCTTCGATCAAAACGCAAGGCGACTAATGCAGAGCGATAGAAAAAAAAAACCTCCTGGTTTTTGGTCTCTCGACTTTGGAACTTGAATTTGGTACTAAATGATAGGTGGAACGTTAATCATGGCAAATTTTAGCAGGTTTTCAGTCGGTGATTAGTTCGTGAGATATGAAATATATATCAAAGTCCATATCTACATTAACGAGTTCGTACAGTCAGAAAATGAGCTTGAACTTAAATCTCGAAAATCTACATGACATAATAATTCAATATATTTTCATGTCGTTCACGTGTATTATACATTTTTAAACAAAATAAAATCGTTGTTCAAATAGATTGGGTATTGAATCTACTAGAATAAAGTTTAAATTCTTTTAAATATATACATACTGACATACACACAAATATACATGTACGTTGATATACACATACTAGAATAAATCAATGTCGAATCATCGTCCAGTGCGACTACAAAAAGGGTTAATATTTATCGGTCCTTTTAAATATTGCTACACACATATTATTTAGTACCAAATTCCCTTCCAAAATCAATTATATTTTTCAATCACTCTTTGCTAAAGCTTACAATGCTTGATCTACTTATCGTTCAAGGTTGCCAAGCTGCCACAGACGTCTCTCTTCCAAGAGGCTCTTCGTCCCTCATTAAATCTCTCCTCACGAACCACACATTTGTGTAATTCCAACATTCTGACTATGGTTCGACGTAAAATAAAACGAAAAAGAGAAAAAGAGAGAAAAAAAAATGAACAGAGACAGCCAGCTGCTCGGTACGATTTATCTCAACGTATTTATGTATATATATGTATATATATTGTTCAATTTCCTAGACAGTGTAACGTTTGCAACAGCGCAAGAACAACAATCCCTACGTGAACAATGTTCTAACAGTTGATAAAATATTTAACAATAACAACAGTAAACAGCGACGCGATGAAACACGTCGTAATTGATACATCGCGAGAGCTTCTTCTATAGGTTATTCTACTCGCCTTGAGCAGTAGATCCGCTAGGTGTCTGATCAGACGTCCTCGAACGCTAATTTTCTCGTTGCTACCGGTCGGTTGGCGTTCGCGTCGTGACTAACACACGCTCGTTTCTAAATCGAGCGGCAATTTACGCGTGTAGAATGGAAACACAAATAAAGGGGGGAAACGTGAACGAATAGCCCGAATATGCTTTCGTTTTTCGTAAGACGTATATGCACTTCTGATTCTTATTTTTCCTTTTCTTTTTTTTTTTTTTTTTTTTTTTTCTTCAAACGAAGGACTCGCATTACATCATTTTTCACGTGATTTTTGTTCAAGATGGTTAACTGAAGAGATGGGAACGGATCGTCGGTTTATTTTTAATGGTTTGTTGAATATAGATACTCGTGTTATTTTACTCTTGCGGGAATAAAATGTAGCAAGAATGAATATTTTCTTCATTGTTGGAAGAAATAATCACGGCGATGTTATAAATTAGTTCTTCCAAAATTATCATAAAGATTGTTATACCACGTCACGTTACAGAGAAGGGATATTGTAAATAATCTTGACAAATGACTTTGGAATTTTCTATCATCGTTGCCAGATATAATTTCTTTTATGACAGTTTCTTCAGTAGTAGCGGAAATATAATCGGTATAACTTCGATGTAATTTCACAGAACCTGTACGAATTTCCGTGATTGCAAAAAATTCATAGAAAACTCCGATACCAAAATTTCACTCGCAATAAAGATCCTTCTACTTCCAAACTCCTTTTCACTTTCTTATCTGTCATACAAACCTCCCTATTAACAAACCATTAAAAAAAACCACTCTCTCCATTTCACCTATCATTCCTCCAGAAAGTTTCGTCAACTATTCATTCGCAAACCTCTTTTTGTACACGTGTACGAGGCCTGACGAGACAGAAGTCTTCCCGAAAATTATTTCTAGTCCAAAAAGAAAAAGATAATAATAAAATAAAATAAAATAAAACGCGGACATCGTCGTGCAGAACGAAGAGAAAAGGGAAGAAGGGACGATTCGATCTCCCTTGCGTGGCGAAATGGGCAGGGCTACGCGATTCGTTTTTGCAGGCCGATCAGAGGGAGGTAAGCAAAACGCATCGTAATCCTTTATTAGTCGGAACGAGAAGAGGCTGGAGAGACAGTAAATCCGAAGTACGAGTTAGCGGAAGCTGGAACAGACACAGGGTGCAAAAGCTCGGCTCGAAGCTCGTCACTGAGCCCCTCGTGGTCATTGGCTTCTCCGGTTCGTCGCCCTCTTCCGGTGCCCTCTCGCTGCAAAATAAGGGAAAGCTCGTGGGAACGAGGTTATCAGGGGCTTCTTGCCATTCGCAATCAGTCGTTTTCTCCTTTTCGACGAAATTGGCAAGACCAGCGTCTCGTTTCTTTGTGACTTTTGCGCGTGCAACGAATCCTCTGGTGATAAAAATCTGGTGCTGGTGACAATTTCAGATTCTTCTGGCGAGAGGGAACCATCGAGGTGCTGGATGTTCTATTTCTCTCGTTGAGCTTTTTGAAGAAATATTTTTCTTCTCTCGCGAATTTCTTAGGAAACCTCTTATCGTTGAAGTATTTGTAATTTTCGTTGTCTATGACTTGTAAAATTTCATGGGTCGCGGATACTAAGTATTCGTTGAGTATATTACAAGACGTTGCATTTTTGTTGACTTTCAATTGTTACAGCTACAGTAATTGTTGCGATAATTTTAGTTAAGATTGGATTGATTTCATAAAATTAAAGCCGCTAGTATAGAGTAACTGAGAAGAGTAAATTATCGTAGTTTCTCACGAACAAACAAAAAAATAGTAGTAATAAGTACCAATAAATAAATTTAAACAGACGATAGAAGAAAAAAATCAATCAAATTTCTCGAAGAAAGAAATCGATCAATCTACGATTTGTTTCTACATTTCACGAAAGAACTATTCTTTAATGACATTATTCTTGGACGGCAGTCATTCAAGTACAAAAAGAAGAATAATTGTACAAATATACATACGTTAGTAAAAAACATAACGACATATATATTTGCAAATATATTTTTCTTCCCATTTAATAAACACAACAGAGCAAAAATTATCTGCTATATTTAATAAACAATATTAATATTAATAAAAAAATTGATAACCGACAGTAATAAAAATTTACTCCCCAAATTTGTCCAAAAAAAAAAACACCAAAAATATTATACACTATCGAAGACTGAGAACATAACGCGAACATAAAAAAAAAAAAAGGAAAAAAGGTAGGAAAGAAATATTAAATTACAAGTCGCTATGTCAAATCACAAGTACTAAAACGCCGTGTGCAAAGTATAGTTTTCTGGAGTGGCTATATTCAATTAGTCATTGAATTTTCATTACAGCAGAAGGCACGAGAGAACCAGTAGTAGTGGCGCGGAATAAACGGGCCAAAGGTCAGGAGACCGGAAGCCGCAAGAAGCAGCAGCCGGCAGCTCCAGCAACGGGCGAACTGGAGAAGCCAATCTGTATCGGAGGACGTCTACACGTGACACACGTGGAATATACACGTGTATATATACACATATATATATACACATATATATATGAAATATATAAATATATATACACATGTATGTAAATCTAGACGGAGGTACGTAATATATGTATACACATGAACACGAGACGTCGAAACGCGCGTTATATACACGTTTCTCGGCCATCGATATGCAAGGTTTACCTTCGGGTTCTTTGGCAATGACCGTGCTGCTCCGGTCGACGCCGCCCTTCTTATCCTCTGTATAACAATACACACATACATCACGGATATGCGATTTTTTTCTGTTTTTTTTTTTTTTTTTTTT
>NW_025110123.1:203734-215122 GCF_011392965.1 Frieseomelitta varia
TTTTTTTAATGTAAAAATTTATACATTTCTTTTCCCTTTTTTTTCTTTTTTTGGCTTTGCTTTAATACACAGACTAGAGACCAGAGCCAACGCGCGATAGATTCTTATCTGGTTTTGTTGTATTTTTCGTGACGCTTGTCTTTCAGTCGACCAGAAAGCAATCCTTCTGTAGGGAAAAATCTGAGAGAGATTGTTCTGTTGAAGAAAGCTTAGGGACAGAAATTTCTCCGAACTCTGGTTTTTTAGTTAATAACTCAAGGGCGGTTTTTAATTTTACAGGTGTTCGTAATAATTTTAGGTTAGATTGGCAAAATTTTTGATATTTTAACGTCAATGTTGTAATATTACAATGTTTTTCGCATTTTATTATAATATCATATTATATTATAATATGCAATAATATTATATTATAATACAATGTGATATATGTTATAATATAATATTATTTATTTATTATTACTATTAATATGATATTATTCATATTATTATTATTATATATATAATATAATATTATTCGTATTTTATTATAATATTATATTATAATATAATGTGATATATGTAATAATATAATATTATTATTTATTTATTATTACTATTAATATAATATTATAATATAATGTGATATATGTAATATTATATTATAATAAAATACGAATAATATTATATATACAATAATAATATGAATAATATTATATTATATATATAATATTATAATATTATTACATTATAACATATTATAATATTATAATATTATAATATTATTAATATTATTATAACATTATATATCACGTACATATGATATGATTGAATTTACTGTATATTTCACTATAATAACAATATCACGAATAAAACGCTCAAATTTTTCGAACACTTGCCGCAGCCATTAAAAGTCACTCTCACTATATTACATAGCTATATAATCGAGCCCTCGATTTATTAAAGCAAAAACACGGACTGCGGCAAATAAAAATTCGCCAACCGCAGCCCGAGATTAATAATCCCCCAACCCCGCGTCGAATATTTTCATTTCACCCCGAGACGTTGCATCAATATTAACCGCCAACTTTTCTCAAACTTATTTACATTAATTACCAAAGTTTCCCTCAAAGAGAAAGAGAGAGAGAGAGAGAGAGAGACAGAGAGACAGAGAGAGAAGCAGAACAGCTTGCAGGAATTTCCTTTTTAATTACACCACCAGAATTGGCGAACAACTCCCCTCCTCCGTGAGAACGAGAACGCGTCGGCGTTTCGCCCCCTTTTATAAATCTTAACCCGCGGCGCGATAATTAGTTTCGCGCAATGAAAACAACTTCTGTCGCTGTCGTTCCGCTGCGCCGCGAACGATTCTCTGACGGCGAGGGGGCAGAGAAAGTAGAAACTTTATCTACCTTATCGGGGGAGGGCTTCTTTTGTTCGTGCCGAGGGAATTATTCCGCTCGGGGGGAGCACGATGTCGACGCGGAGGGCGCGAAGGTGATTCATTACAGGCGGAAAACTTTCTGCAACGCCGACACTTTGTGCCCGATTTCGCACGGTTCGCCTAAGCTCTCCTCTGTTGTTTCGACCGAACGGTCGGCGAATCGTCGTTGCTTGCTTTCTGGATCGTTTCTGGAGGCAAGCGTCGCGGATTTCACGCGGATGCTTCGATAGGTTCTATCTCATATCAGCTGCAAAATAACTGAACTCTGTGGTCTAAAACTGGATCGTCTAAGAAGTCCGACTTGCCGAGCATCGAACGCAATTTCCTTTTCTTTTATTATCAGGACTTAGTCGGAGTCTCTGTTTGACAGAGAATTATTTGCAGAGTGTTACTTGAATCATTGGAGGATGTTATTACACTAGGACTGGAGTTTAGGAAATTTAGTGAATTCGAAGGTTTGCAGGTTCGTTTGAACCTGTTGCGCCACGAGATTTTTTTGCTCCAAAATTGTAATCATTTCCTCAGTTTATTTAAAAAAGTATATTGAAGTAAAACAAAATAGACAAAACAAATAATGAATTTGTTACTTCTCAATAATCTCTATCCAGTGATCATATCATACCGACGAGTTCAGAAAGAAAGCGACGAATTGCTGCTATACGATTCGGTCACTCGTTACGGTCCGCAATCAGCTGCCAGCGCAAGTGGTTAAAAACGATAGGTATTCGAAGGCGAGGAGTTTACACAAGTTTGTGACTTACTCCGAGAAATTTGTAGAAATTCGTAGAAAACTGAGGAATCTGTAATTGTGCTTGAAAGGAAGAAGGAGCATAATAAATTTAGAAACTTGTAATTCACTTGCAAAGACTGACGATTTGTCAGAAATCTCAGTGACAAGAAATTTTATAAATTATCTCGCAAATGCTAAATTTAAGTAAAAAACTGAGGAATTCAGTAACTCGATATAATCCAGGAATTCATAACTTGCTCTGCATTTAAGGATTAAAGAGTCTGAAGAACTTTGAGAATTTAAGAGTTTAAAAAAGACTTTAAAAATTCAGCGATTCACTCTTCAAAAGCTCCAAATTAATTTTCACTGAACAATTTTGCCTCGACGCACGTTCGATAAACGATCAAGCCGATACGAAACGCTCGCGGTGCAATTGAAACGAAAAGCAACTCGTCCAACGATACTAATTTATCAATTTCATCCCTGTAAGTGCCACCAGAGTTCTAGCTATTTCGCAAAAGATAATTGAAATGCTAGCTGCGTACAAAACGATGACTCTCTATGTAGCTTTCTAAATTTCTAAATTCATCTCGTTTTCATTTCTAAAATGACAATGACAGAGACAGAGAGAAAGAGAAAGAGAGAGAGAGAGAGAAAGGTAAACAGAGAAAGTGAAACGTAAGTGTAGAACTGTAACAGCAGCACCGAGCATATTTATTTATACTGTAACTTGGTCTCTCGATTTTTTTTTTCTTTTTTTTTTTTGCATCGTATAGATCGAGATCTGAAAGTGTCGTTATCGAGTTGGTATCTCTACAGATACCAGGGACGTTGATAAAAAGGGGGAGAAAAAAGAGGGATGTGCGGTCACACGGTTGAAAAGAAAGAGAAAAGAGAGAGAGAGAGAGAAATAATCGGTGGATGATAGTCATTCGTGTCGTAGAGATTGAAACGTTCAAGGGCGGTGAAGTGGGCCTCGAGAGTTAATCTTTGGTTTCCGGCGTCGAACGATTGGCCGAAAAAAAGACAGTTTCTTCTTAAATATCAGCGAGTATTAGAATATTTTAAAGGTTAGAAAATTTTGAGAATTTAAAACATTTTTTGTAGATCTTTGATCCGTTTGTGCGGTTTTAATTTTTCTTAAATGAATTTTTTGCACGTATATGTGTAAATTTAAAGTAGTTTAATTCTTGCGTTTGTAGTTGCGAAACAGAAAAAGAAACAAACGGAGATATTCGATATTTTGAAATACGCAATATCTCTAACGATTGGTCTCTGCATCTATAAAATATTCCTACGTCGGAAATAAATAGAACAGTATTGTAACATTTTTAAAATTAATTCCTTCATCGTGTATTCGCGAATATACAGGGAATTAAACGGGAATGGGAGAATATTTTTTACGTATTTTTCCATTCGTAGAATATTTTCACCAGTATACAAAATAACATATTCAAACATTATGTGAACGTAAGTACAGAAAAGAAATGAATGAAAATATTCGTTTTAATTCCTGCGTGTATGAAACATCTAAATAAACTAATAATATCTAAAATAAAAAAAATAGAATCTAAATTAAAGTAAATAAAATAATAAAATACTAAAACACATTCACGAAAATTTTGAATTTCGTACTCCCAATCGTTGCAAGCTTTCCACCATAAACTAACCTTGCAGGCCCGTCATTTCACCGTGGATAAATATAGATAAATATAAATACAGGGAAACACCGGGAGAAAATCGGGCAATTATGTACGTCGGATGGTAAAATAATCGAAACAAGGTGCTGTGTCAGAGGGTGCAGTTCGGTGACGAAGATACGTGAAAATCCATCGTTCTTCTCGAGGGATTCAATCAAAACAGCACACGTTCACAAACATATATATATATATATATATATATATATGAAACAAATCGAAAAGGGGGAAACAAGAAAACAGTAAAAAAAAAAATAGTAAAAAAACAATCAAGAGAGCCTGATGGATTAATATATATATAACAAATCCCCGGGAGAGGTTCCTGTTGCTCGAACCAGAGCAACGAGCATAGCAATCCTTACGATTTATCTAGCAAAACCAGATAGAAAAATGAAGATGATAATAATACAAGAGGATGCAGAGGATACATAGACAGACAGACATACAGACAGAGAGAGAGACAGAGAAACAGACAAGTTGTCGCTCGTTCTCGAACGTAAACGAGCTCGAAACTCTCGGCTTGGAAACCATTTTATTTCGCCGAGATATCGTTGTCGAGCTCCAGAGGGTTTCTTCGAGGGAAACAAAGGGGACCGTGGGGAATTCGGTTTCCATTTCGCTCGTCATTTTCCATTTCGTTTCTCGGGCTGAGCGACGCGCGTCTCTCGTTTCGAAGATTTCTTGAAGGATTCCCGGGAGAGAGAGAGAAAAAGAGAGAGAGAGAACGTCAATTTCTTCGAATTTTCGTCGCTGACGAGTTAAAATTTTAAAATCGGGGTTTTGATACACAAAGTCGTGGCATTTATTATTTTTTACTATGTGTATATATATACATTTTTTATATAAATATTATATATAATATTATAATATACTATAATATTATATATTATATACATATTTATTTTTTACTATGTGTATATATATATACATATTTTTATATAAATATTATATATAATATTATAATATACTATAATATTATATATTATATATAAATTTATTTTTACTATGTGTATATATATATATATTTTTATATAAATATTATATAATATTATAATATACCATAATATTATATATTATATATAAATTTATTTTTTATTATTTGTATATATATTTTTTTTATATATAAATATTATATAATATTATACTATACTATAATATTATATGTCATATATAAATTTATTTTTTACTATATGTATATATATATATTTTTTTATATATAAATATTATATAATATTATATATTATATATAAATTTATTTTTTACTATGTGTATATATATATTTATATATATATAATATATATAAATTTATTTTTTACTACGTGTGTGTGTGTGTGTATATATACATAATAGAAAATAAATTTTCTTTTCTTGAGAAATGTTGACACTCTCGCTTTCCTCCGCGGAATCATCGTTTCTTCATTTCTTCGTCTGAAGGCTCCACGGGGGAAAGAATGTCAATTTTGAGGCAATTTTCACCATCGAATCGAAATTTAGTGTTTTACTTTGAGATGTAAAGTTAAGATAAATTTTCGTTTCCTTAGAAACGTTAAAACTCTTAGAAAACGACACTCTCTCTTCTCACCGTGAACTCTTCGCTTCTTTTTTTTCTAGGCTCCACGGAGGAAGAAAAGGGAAGAATGTCAATTCTGGGGAATTTTTTATCTCTATTGCGACTGCAAATTTTCTGAGAAAATGTAAATTTGTAACACACACACACACACAAATATATATATATATATATAAAATACACGTCGTAAAGGTACGTTTCTGTGTTTAAACTTGCCGTTCCCCTTTTCCTCTCGCGGACCCTTCGTTTTTCAATCGAATTCGACAGTATCTGTACAAGACAAGTATTAAAGATACGGGTATTTTGGAGCTAAGGGGATACTTCTCTACCGCGTGTTCCTTTTTCTTTAATACAGGAATTTCGAGTACACTCTGTACACTTTGTACTCTGATACTCTTCGGTATTCTGAATTCGACTACACTCGACTCGGTGTCCGAGAAAGCGTGGGTGTCGATGCACAGGCATGCACACAAGGGGAATAAGACAGGCGGATCGGTTTCATGCTGGAGGCGTGAGGGAACGCGTAGCTTAAAAGCGGGGGCCGTGAAGTTGTTCCTTGCGATCGGTTCCTTGCATTGTTTTATTCATGTTTCCAACGAGTGCTGGATATATATTACACGTTGACGTCGTCTCGCGGAACAGGAACAATATTTTTAGTACTCTTATTATAGAAACATTATTATTGATGTCACGTTGAATATGTTATGTGCATATTTTCATCTGTTGTAAGTAGTACCGCGTTTCTTGAGTAATTATAATTTTGAGTTGTTGTGTTGAAAGCGAGGTGGAAGGGCTTGTAAGGAAAATAAAATTTTTCACTTTTTTAGTTTGGTACGATCGATCAAGAGACGAAAATGTTCAAGAGATTTTTAATAAAAGAGAGAGAGAGAGAGAGAGAGAAAAAGAAGGAACGTCTCTTTGGTAAATTTAGGTAGCTAAAGAAAGAAACGTTAGAAATATTCAATATTGTCAGGGTGAACCATTGAAAATTGAATTAATCTATTATAAATTACTCTGTTATAATAGTTTCTATATACATATATATATGTATTCTAAATTTAATAACGTAGTTATCTCTATATTTAAAATATCCTGAATATTATACGTAATAATTATTACGTATAATATTTAAAACGTTCTAAATATTATTCGTAATAATTATTAAATATTATACGTAATAATTATTACATATTATTACGTATAATATGTAAAATATTCTAAATATTATTTGTAATACTTTATTAAACGTAATACTCTATTAACGTAAATTTTAAAACTTAACACAAGTTAAGTTGTCAATTTAATGCAGTTTAATCTTACTCGCGATTACTTACAACTATTCGTTTCTTTCGAACAAAAATCTCTCTGGCAAACCAATGTATTCCGATCCCAATAAGAACAATAAAACACATTTCAATTGATCGACCGACCGACAAAGTACGATTTCGAGCCGAGGACATACATTCTGATCAGTTCCGAGAAAGAGGAAAACGAAATACAACAGAAACATTCATTTTCAACAAAAGTGAACTCCTCTTCGACGACAGAGGGTTTCACAACAGAGTCAAGAATGCCCGTTCGAGTAAAACGAGAGGAATCCAACGGCAGGAACGATTTCTCGCCTGTCGGTGTCGTAAAAAGCGTACGCAAGCCATGCGAAGAAAACATTTGCCAGGAGAAAACGTGAAGCGAATAGGGTTGGCAAAGAGAAGACAAGGCAGGCAAGTGAGTGGTCGGTGACAGGGGTGTTCATAAATCCATAACACCGTGGTGAATCGATCAAAATCGTGTGTATGTACATTGTTTCTTGATTGATCTCTGACTCGACAAGTGATTATCGCAATTCGAGAGAGTCACGCGTGTATATGTATACGTGAAGAATCCTGAGGTTGGGCTGTGTGTGAAACAGAGGGCAATTATTCAAATTCAATTTCATCAGAGTGTGACCAGACCGGCGATCTCGATGCACAGACAGAAGTGAGAATTAGATAGAAACGAAAAGAGAGAGGATGAGAACGAGAGTGAACGAATGGGAAATATTCGTTGTAGATAACAGATGGTTGGTGCGTACACAGCGAGATACACAATCAAGTGAATTTGTGCGTATAAATGGAAAATAAAAATGTCAATGCGTAGACAGTGGTGTCTTACCTGATGTTAGTGTGAACGATCGCTTTACGTTATTGTTATTTATTATTATTTGCCGGGGAGAAATTAGTTCCAGACGAATGGATAAACGATTTCAAAAGGTGGATATTCTCGGTGGATGTTGTTAATCTCTGTGAAGTGGCAACTTTGACTTTCCAAAATTCAATCGTATGTTTTCGACGTACCCTCTGTTAGGGGTTAAAAATTTTATACGTAAAATACACATGAAGATATCATAATTAATTTGTATTATATAAGAATTTTATATATATTATACATGTAAGAATTAATAAAAAAAAAGAATATTAAATTAAGAATTAATAAATAAAGAATATGTATTCTTAATTTAATAAAATTATATAAGAATTATATATATATATATAATACATGTAAGAATTAATAAATAAAGATCCTTGCGATGTTTGTTAGCTGTTTGTCGGAAAATTTAATCAGAAAATCGTGCGTACCGGTGATTTTCATATTTTGTTTAAACTCGAAATATGTTTCAACTTTGGAGTAGCACAAGTGGTAAGGTTAAAAATGTGCAATTCCATTGAAAAAGAAAAAATCAAAGTTGACCTTTGCAAATAATTTACACGTGTATCCACCAAAAAAAGAAAAAATTCGAGTCTCCTTGCAAATAATAATAATAGTAACAATAACAACAACAACAATAACAACAACAATGAAAATCGAATTCAATAATCAATATCAGATAAAACATCCTGTTCGTTTCCTTTCCGAGGGAAATGAGAAGAAAAATTAAATGAGAAAGAAAACGAAGAAAATGAAGTCGATCAACGTTACCATGACAAGTAGATACGATTGTTTTCACTGATCAGATTTCTTTTTCGGTTTCCCGGTTGAGACTTACGTTCGTGTTAAACCACCGTGACGAGATCGTTGTGTTGGGCGAGATCGTTGCGTTCACTACGATGGCGACGATCTCTCGTGTGCTTGCCGCTCTCTAAAGTGGACGATGCTTCGCTAACGTGGCACAAAACTAATCTAACTTTCTAGATGGCTAATCGCTACTGATTCGCACTCGCTAAGTGAAGAACGTCGTGGTGATTTGGTGAAAGTGAATATATAGCTTTCTAGAGAGAAAAAGAGAGAGAGAGAAAGAGAGAGAGAGAGAGAGAGAGAGAGAGAGAGAGAGAGAGGGAAAGAGAGAGAGAAAAAGACTGTGACAATTTGTGTGGACTCGAACTGCAATTGCTGCATCTCTCGAAATTTCAAAAAAATTTGAAATTTTCCTGTATTTTGCATTATGAGTTTACAAGAAATTTTTCTAACTTTAGAAATCTTTTTCCTCGTGAATACTGTTTCTATTTTAAGAGAGAGAAAAATTTCTTTTCGGGGGAAAAAAAGGTGTTCCTGAAATTATACTTATTAATTAAATGTTAATAAAACTTAAAAGTAAGCTTTATTAATTAAACGTTAATAAAACTTAAAAGTTTTATTCCTAACTACTTATCCCTACTTAAAAGTTTTGATTAGAAGATTTATCAAGTGCACACGTGCCAAGTTGAAGTTTCTTGCATCTTCAAAATTCCATTTCTTTGAAAGCGAATTGAAATTCTATTTCACACCTTTCACTTATTTTTCTCGTCAATCTCCAATGGCCAAATTCAATTATTCTCGACAACTTCTCGAGTACGAATTTTTTTTGCAGAACAAAATCATAAACGAGGAAAAGATTTTTTTTTTAAATATTTTCAGTAAATTTCAAGAACACCTTGCGTTTAAGAGTGAAACGGAGCATAGTTCCAGTTCGATCAGCCACGAAGAGAAGCCTCTACAAAACAAATTATCGATAACACACTTTCCCTTGATCCTAAAGAAGAAGAAAAAAAAAAACTGAGTGGTGTTCTGACTAAAGAAAAAAAAGAAGAAAGATAAACGTAGGTGAAACGAACGCTGGACGAACGAAAGAAAGAAACAAAAAGCGTCTAATGAAATTATTCATCACCTTAACGAAATTTTTACCTCTCCGATTTCTAATTTTCTCTGGTCGATCGTTCTCGAATTCGTTCGAATCCTACGTTCTACGTAATCGCGACTTTTACAGTCAGTCGCGAAAGATTTGCATCACAAATGTTTAATAAAAAAAAAAAAAAAAGAAAATTCAAACATTTTGTAAACACTATTTATCTATAAATATTTATTTATTATATTTTTTAATATATAATGTTACTGTATTTTTAATATACATACTATTTAGTTTATTATATTTATTTATTATAAATATATAATATTTATTTATAAATTTCTACCAAGTGCAGTTCAGTACGGAAAAATAAAATTATTAAAATTTTTCGAACTTCTGCGACTGACTGTAAATATTAACCCCTTAAGAACCCACAATAACTTAAGAACTTTCACAATACTACGTTGTACAATTTTTATTTTTAATCCTCGAATCGTCGCGAGTTCCACGTCTGCGATTTGAAAAAACAAAAGAAAAATTATGCATTTGGAAACGAAAGTTCTTTCGCGGAGAACACAGTATTCGGCTCGTCGAATAATAACGCTGATCGACAGAGTAAAATTTTCGCAAAATTCGCTGGATTCTTATGGGGTTGATCCGTGAAATGACCCGGAAAATCCAATGATCCCGATCGAATCACGTCGAACACGTTTCGAGCTTCCAACGTTATCTTCCAACGCCCATCTTTCGCGACGCCACGCTAATTGCACACTGGTGGTATAAATATAATAGCGCGAGCCATCGTGGAACAAGGAAACGAGAAGTAATAGTGGTGGTCGCCAGTCCAGATTTTTAATAAGCTTCGCGAGATCTCCATCTTCGGTGTTCGAGCGAAAAGAGAGAGAAAAAATGAAAGAAGAAGAAGAAGAAGAAGAAAGAAACGTAAAGCACATCCGAATAGAGAAGAAACGGAAAAATGCGCACGAAGGAAGATCAATTGAGAATAAAGCTTCGAAGTTCAGTCGAAGATCGCCAGAATATTGTGAGAAGAATGGAAGAAAGAGATCGCAGATGATGGTGGTCGCGCGATTTCAGAGAATCTTTCGGAGATTCTTTGGATGTACCCGAACCTCTGTTCGATCGCGAGTAGCAGAGTGTGGATTGTTCGTGCGAATGATCGTGAAAGCAATTTGACATTGATACTTTCTTTTTGCACTTGACAAATATTTCTGGTATTCTTCGGTCGAATAGTCTTGCTTCGAATTTTTTTCTAGTTTTCAATGCATAAACGATCCGCAGTCTAACGATCATCGTTGGAATTTTGCCTTGAGAATTGATCGATCCTCAAAGACAATCAAAAGCTTGGACTCGAAACATCTGTATTCGAAAAATTCTTCGATCGGTCATTTGTCAGAGGGACGCTGAAATTGTACAAAGAAGTGTAACATGGACGCAACTAGAAAGAAAAACAAGTCCAAATTTTTGATCGTTGCGCAACGCAAGTACAAATCACTCGATGAATTTTTCATCATCAACGCGTCTGCTGTCCGAGAGGAATGTCTTGAAAATCATTATTCACTCGAAGAAACGACAAGTGACAAATAATCAGCGATAAAGTAGCAAATAAACGATAAATATCTCACAACGTAACGTTATCGACTTAACACGATTGGCTTAACTTGCTTATACTCTGATTTTACAAACGCTATAGATTTCGACTGAAATTTAAATTAGTCCTTGAAATTTAAATTACAAATGAAATTAATTCGCGATATTACAAATATTACAATTATTAAGAATTTTTGGAAATCGAGTCACGTCGCGTCACCGACTTTTTAGTAAAATTATCTTTATCGAGGAATTTTTATGTAATAAAAATGTTATAAAAATGACGAC
>NW_025110123.1:215309-239325 GCF_011392965.1 Frieseomelitta varia
TCGACTTAACACGATTGGCTTAACTTGCTTATACTCTGATTTTACAAACGCTATAGATTTCGACTGAAATTTAAATTAGTCCTTGAAATTTAAATTACAAATGAAATTAATTCGCGATATTACAAATATTACAATTGTTAAGAATTTTTAGAAATCGAGACACGTCGCGTCACCGACTTTTTAGTAAAATTATCTTTATCGAGGAATTTTTATGTAATAAAAATGTTATAAAAATGACGACAAACAGATTCCATTAAATACTCATTGCCAACGTAAGTACCTAAACTTCTGTCTGTATTAAAAAGACGCTGTCCGAGAGGAATGTCTTGAAAATCATTATTCACTCGAAGAAATAACAAGTGACAAATAATCAGCGATAAAGTAGCAAATAAACGATAAATATCTCACAACGTAACGTTATCGACTTAACACGATTGGCTTAACTTGCTTATACTCTGATTTTACAAACGCTATAGATTTCGACTGAAATTTAAATTAGTCCTTGAAATTCAAATTACAAATGAAATCAATTCGTGATATTACAAATATATTACAATTGTTAAGAATTTTTAAAAATCGAGACACGTCGCGTCACCGACTTTTTAGTAAAATTATCTTTATCGAGGAATTTTTATGTAATAATAACAATGATAACAAACAGATTCCATTAAATGCTCATCGAAGCCAACGTGTGTTAAGTACGTAAACTTCTGTCTGTATTAAAAAAGACGTGTCGACGACGGAACGAATCGAAAGTACCCTGACCCACATACTGTCCGCTGGATTGGTAAACGTGTCAAACACCGGCCGAGCTCCATTTCTCCAATAGCGATGCCTCTGTCTGACACAATACCTGTCTGATACTACTTGAGCCGCGCGGTCTGACCAATTTAACTTCGCGCTACTGCGACCAAACCGCGGTGAACGCCACCGTGTTCCACTTGATCGTTCGTAAACATTCGTGTCCAGGTGGAACCATGGAAGAACCATGGCTTCGTAACTGCAAATATCGGTTCTCTTTCTTTATTGTTGACAAATCTCGAATCTGTGTGCGAGAACGAGAAACCACGTTTCGAAGGATGTAATTGTAATTCGTAGGTTGGAGTATTATCTGCGAGACGAAACCTTCGTGCGTTGTTGAGATGAAGATCGAAATGTGTAAGACACGGTTTTTCGTGATGAATAAGAAATGCAAATGAAACGGAGAATGATCGTTCCGACTGATTTTGTTTTAATGTTTTGATCCGTGTGGGAAGACTATGAAAATATCTAATGAACAAGAGAATATTTATAAAGGAATATTTTCGTCTTTTGTCAAAACACGTAGATTTTTATTATTATTTAACAGACATGTCAGATTACGTTAATCCCGGCGATAATCGGATCAATGTTTTCTACTTTAATATTTCAACTTTTCCTTTCTTCATTTTTTAATCCGACTAATAAACACAAGAGACAAATATTAAATATTAAATATTATAACACAAACATTAACATTAATAATATTAAATATTATTATTATAAATAATAAATATAAATTTAATATTATTATTATATTTATAAATAATAAAAATAAATACTAAATAATAAATATAAATTTAATATAAATACTAAAAATAAACAATAAATATAAATAATAAAAATAAGTACTAAATAATAAATATAAATTTAATATTATTATTATATTTATAAATAATAAATACTAAATAATAAATATAAATTTAATATTATTATTATAAATAATAAATACAAGAGACAAATATTAAGTATTAAGATATATATATTTGAAAATGCCATTGCTACACCTTTATCAATGAATATTTATTTTATAATTCCAAGGAAAGTTAAGCAAACTTTTTACGTCAGATTTTCCTTCCGTTATACTAAAATTCGCGAGAGACAGATCGAAATAGACGGAATAGACGATAATATTATCCACCTCCATCAAATTCTTTTATCTCTTTCGTATCCCCTATTCACCACCTGAAAACAGGTCTCACGAAACAACTCGTATAATCGACTCCTGTCGACGACACTCGGCGCGATATTGTTCTGGTCTCACATCGTACACAAATGGCCTATGCACCTTATGATTGTACGTACGTGTTATGGATTTGTGAGCATCGTGTATGATCGGACAGAAAAGAGTGTTCTTTCTCGATTGTTCCACGCGCAGCTGCTCTACGAATTGTGTATGGTGTTTCAAGCACAATGGCTGTTCGATCGTTCCATAAGTCGTTGTAATTTCAAACGTTGCCACTTTCGTTTCAAATTTATTTGTATTAAAGTCTGGGAAATGTATGTTTAAATACGGGATGAAAAATTTATCAGTGGATTTTTCAATACAGAGATTTAGCATTTATTATTGAAACTGAAACGAATATTTGTGTCTAATATAGAATTATAATGGTAATATTGTACTGAATATTTGTTGCAATCAATGTCGATAGTATTACGTAATTATTATTTATGATAATTATATTATATAAATGTAAAATTATAAAATTATATTATATAAATATAAAAATATAAAATTATAAAATTATATTATATAAATATAAATAATTATATATTATATAATTATTATAATTATTATTATAATAATTATTATATTATATAATTTTCTTAATCAAACCAGGGAATTTTTGGCCTGAATTTCATAAACATTATTTCTCAGTAACATAATTTTCTTTTCATTTAAACTCGAGAAGCATAAATAGTTGCTTCGGGTTAAATCAAAACCAGACAAAATAATTTCGTAACAATTATATCAAGAGTTCTGAATATAAATTCCTGAATATTATTTCTCCGCTCTGTCAATTAGGAAACGATTACTTATGAAACGATTCTTCGAAGCTTCCAGAAACAGTTTCCACGTTATAGCGTGGAAAAGGACTGGTTCTGAGAATCTCGATTAAACTACGAGTGGAAGATGGTGTATCTATGTACGACATATTGAAAGCGAGTCGCTTGCTGTATAAAAAATGGCGATTAGAATTGAAACAATTGTGTATGGTGTCAGCTAAAAAAAAAGATCTATGCGTGTCTCTAAAATATCTACTCATTTCATTGTTAAACCTTATTAATCTCAACTTTCACAGTTTTCGGTTTAATCGTTGATAAGAAATGAAATTCAGTCTCTAGATCATATCTACTTATTTCACAAATCATTATTATTTCGTCGATTTTTATACTTTTCGCAAAGTTTATGCTCATCTATTTTATCAATTCATCTCACAGGATTGTCATTAAATTTTCAAAAATGAAATACTCAAAGTAATCGCATTTTGAAAATCTTTCTATCTCTCGATTTCTCGAGTGGAATCGTTTTTCTTTTATTTATTTGTTTTTTCTATCCAGAAAGTGTATAATTTACCGAAGCGTGGCAAGCTTCTCGCGGATTCTGATTTGCATCGAAGGGACCGTAAACAAGAGGTCGAGACGGTTTTAGTGTTCCGTGGTATTGCCGTTTTGTGCCTCGAGTGTACTCGTGTCTGGCTCGAGAATCAATCCACTCCGTGATAAAGTGTCTGAATCTTGAAAGCGAATGAAACCCATTGTCTGCCGGTGTTTTCGGTGTGTACGAAACAGGGTGAGGGACTTGGTTGCATGCACCAGGATTGCACTCTCGCGTTTCCTGCTTTTTCCACGCAGAATTCAACCTTCGTCGCAAAATATTTCTTTTTTTTTTCAGCTGTAGATTCTACGCAATATTGTACGTAAAAATCTGATCAACATCGATTAATACAACAATTAATAATTTCAATCTCGAGAGCAGCGTGACGCAAAGAGATTGGATTCTTTGGACTTTCGACCTTTTGATTTTTTGGAATTGCACCTGATTACCAATTGCCGCGAAAATAATATTAGCGCAGTTTTTGAATTCTAGATTTCGAAGTGATTGCACTTTGTCAAGTGAGAATGTACAAATTTTGAAATTTCCAGACACCCGCCAGAATTCCTTACGAATTTTTCAACTGCCACTCCGAATCTAACGTAACTTTTGAATTTTTAACGAAGACCTAATAATCAAAAATTTGGTAAACAGAATTTTTGCGGCACGGTGAATATTTTAATTTTTACTGTTATTGCCACAACGACAAATTAATTATGTACTATATAATAACACGCTGTTCCCCACATTGTAATTAAATAAATACCATTACGATGGCTGATTTAATCCGAATATTAAAATGATGAATACGATTTAACGAATTGATTTAAAGAATTGAATAAATTCACGACACGACAATTTATACAATTTCATTCTTCGTTCGATGATTTTAGAAATTAATTTACGAGCAAATACGACACAGAATTGTTTATTAATAAGGTATCGATGCCACTTTAAATATCTGTGAGACGAGCACAGCCTCTTCTACGTGAAAGAAACATTAGAGAAAAGGCAAGGAACACTTTGAAAGAGACAATTACGAATTGCACTCGCGAAAGTACAATCCTGTAAAGAGGTCTTGAATGATTCTGCTCTGGCGGATGTATGCGAGAAACGAAGGCTTCCGGCTCCTCCAAATATACCGCAAAGAAAAGAGAGCTGAGCGTTTAAAGCTGACCGAAGGGAAACAGCTTCTGGGAAACATTTAACTTTAAATTTGGCGACAGATATTATCCCACGCTCTCGACAAATTTCAATCTTCCTAAAATTGCAAAGGACAAATTAGAAATTCTGATTAAATTGCGAGGGTAACTGATGGAAAGTATCGATTCACTGAGTTTCGACGAATATTGAAATAAATTTTCATTTCCGCGCGAATGCAAAAATAAATTTCAACTAGTTTCATAAGTTTCAATGTAATTAAATTTTTTCATTTAGTATAGTTAGAATTTCTTCGTCTCTACTATATATAATCGCAAAACAAAGGAATAACTCTTTTTCCGAAATTTTAACATTGGAATAATGCTAATGAGATCGAAGAATTGATAACAATTTATGTATTTTTATACGTTTGCATAATCAAAGGAACGTGATTTGAACAGAAATTTGAAACTTTGTCTATTGAACTCCGCTTACACGCGTTCCGTGCAATTTCGCACGTTCATATTCCCCATAAATGCGTAATCCGCGGTTCCATAATTTATTACATTCATAATTCCGATTCAATTATTTATTACCCGATCGAATAATTCATTCCGCAGCTCAATGATTTATCATTCGAGTCTGAAAATTTCTATCGGGAAAAAAATTACTTTCGAACCATCAATCCATTCAATTAAATTAATAATAAAAAAAAACATAATTCTTCCCAATATTGCTCGAAAAAAAAAAAAGAAGAAGAAACTATTTGAAAGCATCCGAAAATATCTATCGTCCAATTAAAAAATTCCTCGCAAATTTGTCTTGCAGTCAGTGTCGTTGCTGTTTCTTGAAATGATCCGTGATAGACAACTATGATCAGTATGATCTGGTGTCTGAATGTGTATCGATCGACGAGAAATAGAAGAAGAATTAATCAGGAATGATTCAGCTCGTTGGAGCGTGTACGAAGAACTAGAATTCAGGTCGACAGGGATACAAATATCGTACACACGGTTTCGATAAGCGAACGGTATATACACTTTTTTGCTAATAAGTAGCAGCAAGTAGAGAGATCGATTGACAAGCGACGAGAAGTAGTTATCGCACGTACATAGTCAAACGATTTTCTAACAACAAGTACCAAGTCATGTACGTTTACGTGGCTAGAATCAGACGGGAAACAGATATAATCGAATGCGATCACGTTGCGATAAAGAGGTCTGTGAGCGTGTCAATCAGTGTAATTTTCATGGTAATGAACTTGAGTGAAGGAAATCGTTGGGAAAGGTGCGACGAACCTCGAAGGTTTTATGGTTGAGTAAATAGAGTACTTGATCTCTAGTCTAGGAATGATTAGAGTCCTCGAACTGTTGGAAAAATTAGTGTAGTTGTGGTTTCTTTCAGTATTGTAGCGTACTGTAGTGAAGTTAAATCAGTAGTAAATGATTATCTAGTCTTAAAAGAGCGTTACTATAAAATATTGGAATTAAAAAGAAAGTCAGTATTTCAGTATTACAGCGTATTGTATTACTATAAAATATTGGAATTAAAAAAAAAGTCAGTATTTCAGTATTATAGCGTATTGTAGTGAAGTTAAATTAATAGTAAATGATTATCTAGTCTTAAAAGAGCGTTACTATAAAATATTGGAATTAAAAAAAAAGTCAGTATTTCAGTACTGTAGCATATTGTAGTGAAGTTAAATTAACAGTAAATGATTATCTAGTCTTAAAAGAGAGTTACTATAAAATATTGGAATTAAAAAAAAATGTCAGTATTTCAGTATTATAACGTATTGTAGCGAAGTTAAATTAATAGTAAATGATTATCTAGTCTTAAAAGAGCGTTGCTATAAAATATTGGAATTAAAAAAAGAAAACCTAGAAAATAGTGAATATCAGAATAGTAGAATAGAAAATACTAAAGTAGTGAAGGGGGCTAAGTCAATCGTGACTGTAAAATTAGTAAATCATTGATGAAACGAATGAACGAATTTGCAATTGAGAAATTAAACTTGCAATCATAGATAAAATTAATGATCGATTAGAAACCAATATAATAAATAATAGTGAAACTAGTAGATAATGGAGTAACAAATTAATGATAAAAATCGGTTTGTCAATCGAAAAAAATGAACAAATAATTCTCAATGGTCTTTATCGCAACGTACAGCAGGAACGACTATACCGATTCCCAGAAAAATTACAGGGAAACGATCTTCGGTAGAGTAAAGCTACGATAGACGACGAGTATAATAGAAGAGAAGAAGAAATCCGCGACAGAACGGATCGAAAGTAGCAATACACGTCTACGAACAGGCGATGGGGAAAAGAGAGAGAAAGAAAGAGAGAGAGAGATAGTTTCACGAGAAAGTTTACAAGTATAGCTTCACTGTAAATTCGAGGGCAACGACGAGCAAAGCTCTCTACTCTTCTAACAATAAACACGCTCTTCGTGATTGTGCCTCTATAGAGGTTCGTTCGATTGTCGCTTGTACAAAGTACCACAAACAATGATCCTCTTGCACAATAATAATTTACTAACGAACAAAAACAGAATGTACTTGCACGTGGCAAATTATTACGAAATCCTGTCGCATCTCTTGCGCTGGGATGAGAATTTTTTGCCCGAAAAATTGCAATACTCTGTCAGATTTAGGTACGTTACAAGTATAATCCAGGCAAAAACAAATAACAAATTTGTTAATAATTTCTCGATAATTTCTATCCAGCAATGTACAAACGAGTTCAGAAAGAAAGCGACGAATTATTGTACACGGTTCGGTCACTCGTTACGGTCCGCAATCAGTTGCCAGCGCAAGTCATCAGATTCATCAGCTATCGCGCAAACGAATCTACGAACAAGTTTCGCTTGTAAAATGAGTTGTATGGTTCCTGTGACCTTGACGAAACTTTCGAAATGCCAACAAATTTATTCTGCCGCGAAACTTTCGAATCTTTTACCGAGAAATAAATAAATCTCTCGATCCCTTGTGTTCGTTCGAAAACGAGAAGGAGGACTATCGTGCACGAGAGGGGAAATAAACTGTTGCCAGCGATAGTCTGCAAACTAAGGGCTGTCGCGCAATCGACGAACCTCCGTGACAGGTTTGCCAACATACGTATGCACGTATACACACATACACACACGTATGTGTATCGGTAATCGGGGCATAAGTATACGCAAATATAAGGTGGATCGTAGCTGGAGAAGGCGATAGGTTGAAAAAAGGGGGTGAAAGGGGTGGGTAAAGCAACGAGGGTGATACTTAACTACTCGAGCTATTGTCCAACGATCGATTTGCACGTGAGCAGGAGTACTATCTCTCTAATAATAGGCCGATATGCGCGCGCAAGTGCCTGCTCGTGATTTCGTTACGTTCCAAAGCGACCACGAAGAGAGTCTTTTTCTTTTCTTCCTTTTTTTATTGAATTTCCACCAAAAAAAAAAAAAGTAACCACTATATCAATACACACGAACTATATCTACACCTCTTTGATTACTAGAAAGGAAGGAACTTCTGTACAAAAATATATCCAGGGAAACGTAATGGGCTTGAAAAAAATTCAAAATCATCCGATGTTCCCAACATCGGTTAGCTTTTAAGGGTTGGAGATTAAGGGTTTAGTGTTAATTGGTAGAGCACAGGGTTGTTAGAAAAGAAACGCGAAGGTGAAGGAAATATTTCGCGTAAATATCATCTTTCGAAATTGTAACAAAGTATTGCTCTTTAACAAAGTTTGCCGATTCTGTTGTTACTATAACGATTGATCACTGTCCAGAGTAATTTCTATCAGGAGGGGGAGGTTCTGTTAAAAATTCACGACTGAGAATTATATTATGTCGAATATCACACGACACCATAATAAGCGTCTCCATATAAAACTAAAAGAGTAGCTAACCATCAGTCTATAATTTTCAGGAGACTACGTCCCTGAATGTTGTACAATTCCCTATTAAAATTTCCATAAATTTATAAATATTCGCATCTAACAACCCTGTATCCTCGATCACTATTTTTTTTCTCCCATTATCGTTCCACTTTGGAAGACATTTGAAAAAAAAGAAGAATATCCAAAATGGATGAAAATGGGCTAAAAAAAAAAGAGAAAAAAATGATCCCCGCTGCTACAACCGGCGTTTCGACGATCGTGAAGCAAAATGTAAATTCCGGTTGGTGCAATTACCTTCGGCTGGCTCCGCTGGGGAAGGCAATTCCGTTTCGGATCCGGGCGTAGCAGCGAGGAATCCAGTTACAAACCGCGCTTCGGGGCGGTGTAAAGTAGAACGTTTAAACTCAGATTCGATCCATTAGAGGAATCTCGCTGGGTCGTATTAACTGTCCCGTTTCGCTCGTTTTCGAATAAAAAACGAGCCCCTCCCAAAAAAAAAGAAAAAGAAAAAAAATGGTTTCGAGCACCGGCGATGTTGCGCGCGTGCGAGCTGGAATCGTGGCGACTTGATCGAAATTGATCGTCGTTCGACTCTTAAAGGTAAGTTTGGGTTCGAAGGTTGATGTTACAGCTTAAACAGACCTCGAACTTGCAGAATTGTGTTGTACAGGTGTTGCATCAGAGAAAGAGAGAGAGAGAGAGTTTTGAGGGAGGTATTATAGTTGAGGATTTTTGTGAAATTTCGAGGAAATTGCCAGCTAATTGCAACAATAAATAATAAAAGATCAATAGTTCACTGATATTAAATAATATTACGGTTCAACGTTTTGTTGAAGAATAATTCGTATAAATTTTAGTATTTCTTTTTCTCGAAAACTGATCGAATTGGAGGGTTCTTTTTTTTACTTTTATTCGAATTTCGATAACGATGATATCACGTATGTCAAAAAGACATCAGCAATGGAAATACGTATCTTATCATTGCGTATGTGTAATTATTATATTAATACGAAGGCAGGAATATAAAAACAATATACCCTCCAATTTTTGTTTCTCACAGAATATTTTGGAATTTGATTAAATTTGAAAGACTGAGTCTATAGTATTTTAAATTCATTCTCTCGAGATTTATCGCAAATGTGTCGATATTCTTTAATTACCAAAAGAATAGTTACCAATAAAATATTGATAATGAAGAATATTTATTAATAAAATATTATCAAGAATGTTTACTTTTGCTAATAGAGAATATTTATTAATAAAACATTATTTGTTAATATAATTCTCCAAACATTCCTCCCCAAAATTTCACTCTCGACTACAATTACTAATAAATATTTACTATATTATATTTACTAGTATATTAAATATTTAATATTTACTATATTACAGTATATTATTTATGAGTAAATATTTATTAATGATCTATTTATTAATAAATACTCTCTAAGAACTTCTTTCCCCAAATTTCACCATCAAGATCATATCCAAGATACTATAATACTCTCCACTCAGCGCCACAACTCACCCCCTCGATGAGTATTTAACCTCTTACGCTGCCAACGACGCACAAATGTTGAGAACATTTGGCCCAAAATTGCAATATTTTCTCAGTTTCAAGTATATCGAAGTATAACCCAGGCAAAGTTAATAACAAATTTATCAACTTCTTGGTCATTTCTATCCAGTGACATACCGATGAATTCAAAGAGAAAGACGAATATATACTGTACACGGTTTGGTCGTTCTCGTTATGGTCCGCGAACCAGTTGCCAGCGCAAGAGATTGACAAACCAGTCTAAAAAAATTGAACCCCGATCTCCTCGATCAGTCGCGCGGAATTCCAAGCGTACGCGCGCGAACACGCCCACCCTCCCGATGGCGTGAAGAACCTCGTGCCAAAAAACACGAACAACACAGTGATAACGGGGGGAGAGGTTGAGAAAATCCGCGCTGGGTGTCACCGCAGCAGCAGCTACACAGGCTCCTAGAAAAGATTCGTGACGCTCGTGGGTGGTAAGAAAAACGTCGAACAGGGGCGCGCGTGTCTCGGACGACCTCCTAGAATTAGTTGGACGATCATCCGCCCAATTTAATCGGTTCAATTCGGGACACAGGGGTGTTGCTTCGTGGGAGCACAAAACTCATGAAAAATAGGTGGGCAGGCTAGAAGAGAAGATTCGTTTTTGTTTCCTTTTTCTTTTTTTTTTTCTAGACGTGAGAGAAAGAGAGAGAGAGAGAGAGAGATAGAGAGAGTGAGAGAATGAGAGAGAGAGAATGAGAGAGAGAGAGAGAGAGAGAGAGAGAGGATTTTCTGGGTGGTCCTACCTTTCACGTCATCGTCCTCGATCGTTGTGCTGCTGTCGGTCGACTCCTTCACCTGAGAGCCATCGCCCTTCTTCGTGATGATGCTCCGACCTGGAGCACGCAGAGCGTTTCAGTAAATCGGCATTGGCTTCGTTGGATATAGTGAGCGGAGTATAGTGATTTCAGAGAGAAGAGAGAGAAATAGAGAGAGAAAGAGAGAGAGAAAGAGTGAAAGAAAAGAGAGATTAGAATCATTTAGGCAGACGTTAGGCTTATATGTTATATAAGGTTAGGCTTATGGTTAGATGTTACGGTCAGTTTTCTTTTCTTTCTTTTTTTATTTTTTATTTTTTCTTTTTTTTTTTTTTTGGCTCATGGACGAATCACACTTTGCGAGAGCACACACTTTGCACGAAGGCGATCGCAGGATTGGCTTTGGAGAACAAGGGGAATTAATTTGAAGGGATTTGTTTAGAGAGAGAGAGAGAGAGAGAGATTGAAGAAGTTCGAGATTCGAGATTAGAAAGAGAGAGAGAGAGAGAGAGAGATTGAAGACAGTTGCAGAGAGGATTGTTCTTAGCGATCAAGACAAACGCGTGCCTTTTGGAGGAGGATAGAGAATTCTTCTTGATTCGATCGATTTCGTTTGATTGTTTTGCTAGGTTGATTGGAAAATTGCTGTTGCTGCGTCTTGAATTTATTTGTATAATTAGATAGGTATATAATTCGTATTAGAAATGTTGGTATATTTCGATTTTTAAGTGGGCCACTGTAGTTCCATTTAATTTTAAACAATTATATCGTTTTGTTTTCCTCATTTTTGCCATTGTTTTATTCTCTCATTGTAGCGAGCAGCAGTAAACTTATCAAGTTACAATTGAAAGTTCATTAAAGGAACAAATTGATAATTTCTTTCTGCAATTTCGCCAAATTTTCCGACAGAAGAATATTGTAGAAACACTTTAATACCAAAAGTGAACGATTGAATAGCCAATGGTAAATTGCAATGAATATTCCACTGGAAATTAATAATGATAAATGTATAATCACAGCACAAATTAATATTAATATTCAATACGTATGTTGAGGATTAATTAATGCAAATTCTCAACAATTCATCTCTTTTCCTTCTCAGAAAATGAAGACAATTAAACAATTTATTTTCTTTTCATTTTGCTGAAATGCACAGAGACAGCAAAATCCACTCCAATCAACCTATAATCATCAGACACATACACGTTAGACGAATTTGCACCGATATATACAACGAAGAATCATGCCTCTGTTCTTTTATACACGACTTCCAAACAAAATCTCGAGGATTTCCTGAACCAATCGACTTCTCGAATTAATAGATAATTGTTCCATGTGCGTATCATTTCTATAGGGCTAAGTCGAAGCTCTAACAAAATAGAATATTTCATTCTAATCGAGAAAAGCTCCAATATTACACACGCACAAGATTGGTAAATAAAAACTGGACGATTATTTCCTCGACTGTACAAATAATAATACAAAACAGATTCTTTCAACGAAAGAAATTGCTGTCCAATCGTACGAATCGGTACAAATGCGTCTGACGCTCTGAAAAAAAAAAAAAAAGAAAATAGAAAAAAGAAAAATCCCACTTGAACACACACAGAAGCTGCGAAGCGATCGTCAATGCAATTCGCGCAAGTGTGCACACGAGAGATCGGAGAAATCGTGCTCAGAAGCGAAGCGAACATCGACAAGTGCACCCGTTTTCATCCTCGAAATTGTAACGAAGGGAGGGGCAGGCGACGCAAAGAAGAAATCGATCGAAAGAGGTAAAAAACGAGGTTGAATACGATCTTGTTTGGCCGCTTCGTTCGCGGTGAATTATTCTAACAATCAGAGGGGGGGCGGTAAACGTCGCGGTGAGATTGGAACGAAATCATCGGGGAACAATGAGGGGTCGGCTTCATCATCCATTGCGCGTTTCCTCCTTTCTTTCTTGCATGACAAAGGGCGAACGACGTCGGAGAACGGAAACAAGAATTACTTTCGACGAGGAGTAAGGTTTGCACGAGGAGTGATTTTTACTTTAACCCGTTCGAGGCCAAACTCAGTTCTCAGAAGTCTCGAAGTTTTTTGGAATTTTGGAGAACATTCTTTCTTTCTCGGGAGAGCGGATATCAGAATTTTACCTTCTCGTTTTGTTTTTTTAATACGTTAATATCGACTCGTTCGAATATTATATATTATATTTTATATTATATTATATTATTATATTATTTATATTATTATATTATTATATTATTTATATTATTATATTATTATATTATTATATTATTTATATTATATTATATTATTATACTTCTTTGTACGTTACTTTTCAATGTGTTTTCGATCATTCTTTGCAATATTACTTTTTAGTAGAAACCGACCATGATTAATAGAATGTAAAGTTTACTCTGAGAATTCTTTTGTTTTTCTTTCCATATTGATATCTCACGATCTATGTCACACATCTTTTCAACGTCAAAATTGCCAATAATTAATGCAACGTAACATTTTTTTCAAAATTCAAAACGTAAAATTGGTTTTCAAAATCCCTCTCATTTCCTGATCCTTTCATTTGTCAATCTATTGGTTCACCGATATATTACCTTTCAACAATAAAACTACGGAGAAAAATGAACTTTCAATGATAAATTTAAAAATGAAAAATGCATCGTTCGTAAATTGACGAAAATTTCGGTCATTTCGATCGGTGCCATTAATTGTAACTCTGTCCTTCGTGATCGTTCGTACGGATGGTTTATTTCACCCGCCGCTCTCCCGATATTAACTGACGACAACAATGACATAAATGCTTCTCTGTGACGTAAGCGGTGGCCCACCATGGCTTCGAATGGGTTACGCAACGAAACTTCACACGGGTGTATCTCGATCGCTAGATCCGAATGGAGGAGTTGAGAAAGAGTTGAGAAAGTATTGGGAAAGAAGTTCTCCTTAGGCGAGAACCATCGACAAAGTCGAAGGAGATTTCCTCGACTTTGTCCGGTTTCTAAGAATAGTGTCGAAGCGTGTCGACTCTTATTATACCGAGATCGATGCAACGACGCTTTGAAAAAAAAAAAGGAAAGAACGTCCGATGCAATTTATCATTTCCAGTAAACTCGTCTTATCACGTCACAATTAACCCTTCCTAGACTGTCGATAAGTATATTTGTCATTTGCTGTATTAAATAGAAATTTCAGTAATTGCAAAAGTGATTCTTGCATGGTCTTGTCGTTCAATTTTATTATATTTACAATTAGTTTTTATTACAATGTAACATTGCGAGTAATCACAATCGAAAGATATGTAATTACTAACAAATTATTTTTTAATATACTCAAGACACTTATTTTAATTTATTTAATGCACGCGAATACATTCATTGCTCAATCATGCAAATTATTTCGTTTCTCGACCGTGGATGCTTATGAAATTCGTATATTTCTAGAGCTCTATCTATTAAATATTGTAATGAATGACAAGACTTTCATATTTAATACACTTTTGTACATTATTCGTAGCCTGTAATCTACCTATTTTCATAATAATTTCTCGGGACATTGTTTATACTTGACGTCAGTCTCGAAAGGGTTGAAATAATTTAAAAAATCATTACATCGACCTCGATCAGCTACAACAAAGAAGATTCTCTATCCAATTGTCCGTGCTATCTAACAACGTGTCCAGTTCCACGTATCGAGAAGTATTCGTCAGGCAAAGAGGACTTGAAACAAACAGAGAAGAAGTGATCTCAGATCTTAACCAAGTGGCAGGTTAATTAATCTAATTTTCCAGAGGCAGAAGAAGCTAGATAGAAGATGGATGCAAACCGCAGAGAAGAAACGAAGAAGAAGAAGAAGAAGAAGAAAAGGAGTAGTAATAATAATAATAAGAAGAAGAAGAAGAGAAGAAACAAGGATAAGGAAACAAGAATGTACAAGAGAGTCAAGGGGGAAAGAAAAAAGATTTCTCACAGGATTTCATACCGTAGAACACTAAAAAAAAAAAAAAACAAAACAGTACATGTGTGTTTCGCATGCGAGACGAAGTATCAGACATTTTTGGAGCAACTCTGCCGATGCTCTCAAGACGACGTATCGGTGCCAGGGGTGACAGGGAGGAAACATTCAACCCTTAAATGGTATCGGTAATTTATTTCATTATATCTTGCATTTCATATTGGAACTTGAACGAATCAACAGTTAAATTAACTCAACAGCGTACGATTAATTTACAAAATTACAACAGTTTAGATTTACAGAGTTAATTAGTGTTTCTTTATTTTACTAGTCAGTTTATTATTTAGTAACTAGTCAGTTTATTTATTTCACAAAGTTACAACAGCTTAGATTTACAGAGTTAACAGTTTATCGACTGACAATTTTTCGTCTTCAGTTGTACTGTATATCGACTGAAAAGAATAGTAACGTTCAATAGAATGTCCTTGACGGGTTAAACAATGTAAAAGTCGAATTCACAGTGAAATGCAATGTGAGAGTCAATACTTTCATATCCAACGTTCAATGATACCAGTTAGGGGTTGAAAAAAGAGTGGAGGGGGAGAGAAAGGGAGGGAAAGAGCAATGGTCCTCACGTCTTTACCTTCTGGATGGCTCCTCTCGAGAGCTCGGCTTCGTTCCGTGCCAGCGAAGCGTCGCAATAGTTTTCATAAAAACGAAAGAAACAGGGAACAGAAGAGAAAGAAAAGAATAACGATGCGATAATTGGCATGCTGAGCGGCGTGCGACTGCGTGTCGAAATATTCTCCTTTTCCTTTTTTTTTTTTTTTTTCCTTTTTGTTTTAGGGAGGTCAGAACGAACATAGTTTTGGGAAAGGTTCGGTCGGTTTCTAGCTTTTCGATTTTCAGCTATAGGCTGTATAGATTGTATCGTAGTACGTGTTCGATCGAGGTATCATTTTATTGAAGTTTGATTTATATGGAGTTTAGATTCTTTTTGACTTTTGTTTCTTTTTTCAAGGGAAATGTTGATTGAAACTTTGGGAAATGTAGATTGTATTTCTTTTTCTTTTTTTTTTCAGTGTAGAGCGTGGAACCAAGTGCTATCGATCGTTGATCAAGATAATCGTTGTTAGTAGGAAGGAATTTTGAATTTTGAATATATAATACATAATTAAAGGGAAGGAATTTTGAATTATCAAAGAATATTATAGCCGGTTCACTTCGAAAATAATAAAATCAAATGAAACGTCGAGTATTGATATATCAATTGTGATAATAATTGTTCGAATGAACACTTTACGGGAGAGTCTTGCTTGAATTACTAAAAGATGTTACAATAAATCGACTTTCAAAAATAATCATATTAATCGATCAAATTTAAAAAATCATCGAGTAGCTTGTGCAAGTATCATATTCATTGTCGCAGGATGAACTGCCATAAATCGACACTCCTCTTCATTAATTAATATCGTCATAAAACAATAGGAAAGAGATATACTGCGAAAACTACTGCAAAAATATGTTTATGATAAATGTCTTTTTATAAGTGTTTACTTTGTAAAAAATTGTGTAACTTTTATATACATTTGCAGATCGGTTCAAGTATCAATACATTCTATAAACGTCTACAAATATATATATAAATATACAAATATATAATTATATATTATATATAATATAAGATATTATAAATATTATATATAACAAATATTATATTATAAATATTATACATAACAAATATTATATATAATTATATATTATAAATATTATACATAACAAATATTATGTTATAAATATTATATATAATTATATATTATAAATATTATACATAACAAATATTATGTTATAAATATTATATATAATTATATATTATAAATATTATACATAACAAATATTATGTTATAAATATTATATATAATTATATATTATAAATATTATACATAACAAATATTATGTTATAAATATTATATATAATTATATATTATAAATATTATATATAATAAATATTCACAAAGTTGCTACAAGCGTCCGAATACTTTCGTGAGCTATCGTACACGCTAAAATTTAATAACAAATAAAAAGAGAGCTTCTCAACATATTCATACCTATTACAATAATCGCGAATATACTACTTTTCTGTTTAATTCTCATATCTCAGAACGCGCAACGGCTAATCCGCAAACGAAAGCACGCGACTCCTCTGAAAACAGCTGGCTCGCAGGAATGTCATCCAGCTGAGGAATTCATCGGCGAGTGTCGATTTATCGGTATACGTTCATACGGCGAACGGGTACCGCGTTCCCCTAACTCATAAAAAGAAAGGAACGTCCCTTAACATCGCCAGCCTTCCTGTCCTATCCAAAATTCATTACTCAGCCGGAATCGCGCAAAACGACCGCCATCCGGAAGCTTTCGAAGCGGTGGCCCCGTTTCTTTCAATAAAAACCACGAGGAAAAATGGCTATCCGGGAATAGATGGGAGACCGGGGAATTGCGGGAACGGTGGACGAAACGCGTGAGCCTCTTCTGTCTCTCTAACGCGTCGCGCTAAGAGAAAAATTGGATCACACGCTGGAGGTGGGGGATACGCAATTATCGTGGCACGTCGCCTCAAAAGCCGGCGGGGATCGTTCCTCCGCGTCGTCGCCTGAATAATTTGCCCGTTGGGGGAAGAAGCTTGGCCGAGGAGCGGAGAAGGGCGAGATGAAAACGGGGAAAGAGGATGGAAGGCACTCGGTTCCGACGTTAGTGTAAATATATACCGAACGGGAACTGGTCCCTCGGGTGTAATGTCCGTGTACTTTCGGGGGTGGGGAGGGGAGGGGAGGGGTTGGACTGATTTCGAGTTTCCGGAAACCCGGTCTGGGTGTTCTTATCTGTACGTAAATATCGTATAACCAGGCTTCGTTTCTCGTGTCGAGGCAACGCCGTTCCCCTGAAGTTCAATACGATCTCCTTTCTTGATTTCGTTGCGGCGTAGTTTGCCAATAGAATAATGAATAACGTGGTGTGTCGTGATATAGTATAGTATAGTATAGTGTTAATAAATCAACGCCGATTGTCTTGATGTAAGCTATATATATTGAAATATATATATATATATATATATATATATATAGTATTACATGTTATTTGTCCAATTCAAAGAATGGAAAGATTTCAAATGTTTGATCTAGCGTGCAAGAGACTTTTAGAAATATCAAAACGGCAAATCGGAAGATCTGAATGTAAAAAAAGAAGGTCAAGCTTGGACACGGAGAATTAGTTTAATTTCACTACTTATCAAAGTTCTATTTGATCTTCAGATCTTGAATCGATTGAAATTCCATTCATTCGTTTATTAACAATTACTCATTCGCTCAACTTTAGAATCTTGTGTTGTACGTATATAAAAAGAAAAAAAAAAATGAAACGGTGAA
The DNA here is from genome assembly GCF_011392965.1 of Frieseomelitta varia. Lineage (NCBI taxonomy): Eukaryota > Metazoa > Arthropoda > Insecta > Hymenoptera > Apidae > Frieseomelitta > Frieseomelitta varia. The sequence continues at coordinate 233,450 of NW_025110123.1, forward strand.
TAAGAGATAACAAAAAGTTAAAAAAAAGTCAAACTACCAAAAAGGAATTATTCATCGATCTAAACACTATCTCACCAAGAAGCAAAATTCGCACAAATTGGTATGCATTAAAGTTTTCCTTCTAGAAAGAGATGACTTTACAGAAGCTCATGTTTCTTGTATGAAACGCGAAATACCATTTCCACTAGGCACTCATGAAACATTACGGTACGAAACGGAATTTTCATCGAAGCTTTGGTGGAGTTTCGAAGAAATAGGGGGTTTCTGTTCCGAAATCGACCGGAAACTCGTTGCCTCGACGCGACGAGAGCCTCGTAAACGGACGTTCGGTGTGAAAACAGCCCTTTCTGCCGTTTCGTTGATAAGAAATGCGAGCGACGGGGCTTAGACAGCGGGAGAACCAGGCGTGAAACGTAATAGAAAAAAAAAAAAAAAAAAGAAAAAAGAAAAAAGCGGAGGCGAAAAGCGCAGCCATGCCAAATGCGACGAGCGAACGATTGTTTCGTGCGGAATATTCCTGTCTCGAGTCTCGTTCTGAATTGAAATTGTTCGTTTAGGCATCGCCCCTCTCCTCGCGAAACGTAACGCGTGACACGTTTGCACTTTAACTCTGATCGAGGAACTTGAAACAACATTTCCCTTTCACTGGGAATCTTCTCTAGATCTGAATCTGCTACGAACTTTCGCGCCGTGAGATTTCGAAATTTTTAACAAGCGCATTTCATTTCAGATTATTTAGATTGAAATTTGATTTCATTGTTTGTAATAAAAAATTCCGTCATTAAATTGATAAATTTCGCTTCGACTATTGCAAACTAATTAGAAGAATCTCACTGAAATATCATTATAAGATCGCTAATTGCAAAAGATAAATCCTAAGAAATAATTTACTCTGAGAATATTTTCGCTAATGGGGGGAAAGGCTTTCCCCTTGAGATTTCCAAATTAATTCAAAGACCATTTCCAAGAAATTTCCAGGTTCTGAGGAGTACTCTCAGATATAATCTATTCCAAAAACACTCTCAGAAATACTGACTCCTCGATCCTCTCATTTGCTATTCATTAATCGAAATTCAAAGCTAAATTACTGCCACGGCTCCTCCGCGTGCCGCAGTAGAAGTTCTAACATAGAAATTCTACTAGCGCGACGCATCTCAGAAGCGACGCTAAGATCGTTAGCAACGAAATCCTTGGGCTCCTCAAGCTTCTCAAGCTATAGCCAGTAGTTTAGTGGTGGGAATGGCGCAACGGAAGAGGCAGTGGAGGGGATAAAGAGACGAGGCTAGCGGGTGGGGGTGACGAAGAAAAACGAGGGAGTGGGGGCATCAGCCTTGAACAGAGGAACGATCGAACTGTTTCGAAACAGCGTGGTAGAACTATCGAACTCGATTACTCGGGAACTTTCCTACGAATTGCATCGTTCGTTGTTATGATTTTACGTTAGAGCGTTAAGTGTAGTAAGTTAATTCCTACACGTGAGTATCATATGTATAAATGTGTGTGAGTGAGTGGTGTGCAAGCACAGTTTATCGGTTAGATGCGTCTTCCTTCGGTTAAGAAACGTCGAAAGATCTATCATTTCACTGTTATCATTATCTTTTTCTCTTTTTTTTTAAATTTTTCTCGTTATATTGTTCAGAGATGAAGGGTGTGTCCTTGCACCTCCGACCCACTTCGCGTTACCTTGTCAAAAAAATCAGTCATAGATTAAGAAATATAGACAGACAGAAAGAGAGAGAGAGAGAGAGAGAGAGAGAGAGAGAGAGAATAAGGAAGGTATTATATATTGTATATAGAGAAAGAGAGCAAGAGAGAACGATTGATCGCGTTGACTCGCGTTCTCTCGTCTGGAAAAACCGAATTCGCTCCGAGATTCATGGATTCGTTGCCGGCGCGGAATTCATGAGTCCTTTTTTGCCGCTCGGAAATTTATGGACTCGTTCCCCTGGTTTATATTTATCCGTATGTGTATACGTGTGTGAGAGTGTGCGCATCTACGTATATATATATACGTACACACGTGAAGGAGGGCGTATGTTAAATATAAATGAACGGTCGCATAAATTCCGATGGCGTTTAGGAGCCCCGTCGACGCCTCGAGATTTATCGATTCGATGGATTTTCGAGAGGTCGTGCCGAAATCTTGGTGAATCGGAGAACCTTCGAGAGAAACAAACACTCGATAAAGAAACACGATTAATTGTACCTCATACACGCGAGTACAGAGCAACAAATACAGAAGAATCGAGGAATTCACTCCAATTGAAATTAAGAGGTAATTTTTATTCTGATTCGATGATTTTTAATTTACAATGGTGGGCAAAACCATTTAAAAGCATTAAAAATGGGATATTAACCAATTGTCATTATGGTTGTTAATAAAAAAATTTCTACTACACGTCCACAGATACTAATCTTCTTAAATTCTTCTCTCATACGCCATTGTAAATTAAAAATCAACCAGGTCGTCAATTAACAATGAATAAAAGATTGTACTTGACATTAATAAAAATATTGTCCAGTACATGCTAATGGACAATTTCAAATTTTCTCTTGTCCAGCATCCAGCATATAAAAAAAAAAAAAAGAAAAAGAAAAATCGACCATATCCCATGACTTTATACTTATCGTTGAAAAATGAAAAATAAATTCTCTACCATTCATTTTTCAGCTACTGTTATTTGTTGTGACGTTCAAGACGATTATCGGACATCGATAAATATCGTCGACCAATTCCCAATCGTTCAGCACGCGACAGAGCCAGTTTCCTCCCATTTTATCGTCGATTTACGATTACTGATACAGAGTCGGAGATACAGAGAATAATTTTCAGGTAAAAAAAGAAAAAAAGAGAGAGAGAGAGAGAACGCGAGCAACGAACAAAAGTTTCGTTAGATAATTTTATCGGAGAAGAATCGTGAACGAAGAAACGACGAGGTACCCTCGATGTCGATCGATCGATGATCGTTTCAGAGGGATCGAGGAGAGAGAGAGAGAGAGAGAGAGAGAGAAAGAGACTTATAAGAGATGGTTTATCAGCTCTGATACGAAAGAAAGAAATAACAAAGATGAACAGAGTTTTCTCGAGACAAAGAAAAAAGAAGTTAGGTAATGTAATGTAATCTCCACAGATTCCTTTTCCTTCTTTTTTTTTTTTCTTTTTTTCCAACGAATGGAAAGCAGCTTTGTTTCAGTTTCATTCATGTTTAGAAACGCTCGACTGGTTCGAGTCGAATCATCGTTGGCCATTTTTGATCGTGTCCTGGCATGATCACTAGGAAATGACCTAGCCTCGTGAATCGAATAGTTGAATTTGAATCGGTGATGAAGCTTGTGACTTCGATTTCGTGACGAATGACCGAACGAACGAACGAAGGAACGATCTATAATGGCTGATTTGAAGAGATCGTGGTGAAGAAGCTCGCAATGACGAAGTCACGTTCTAACTAAATTTCAGTCATTCTCCTTCATCAACTTGTTTCATACTGTCGCGTGGAATTATACTTAGTATCCATTGGTTCATCTATAATTTCATTCGATCAGAAATTAACACTCTAATGAAAGCTGCGTTACTTTGTGCCTGGGGAAAAAGGTTATCTTCTTTGCACAAATCTCTAGATAAATGTTTCACTTTTTTGTTAGAGGCGATATTATTCGACGAGATTTTCAGCGAATATTTTTTTACTTATTATCGCTACTTTTCTCGCCATTAATTAAACGAATTAAAATGTTTTTGAATATCAAACGAAAGGTCTGTGCAATAATTTTGTACTAAACATCAAAAATTGGGTAATACTGATCGGACAGATTATCGAGGGAAGGTAACGTTTCTCCAAACGGAGCATCGAAAGAATAAAACAAATAGAGAAAGTAAGAGAGAGAGAGAGAGAGAAAATGGGGGAGAAGAAGTGTGAAAGGGATACTCGAAGAGTTACGGCGCGATTAGATAAATTTAATTAAACTTTCGGCGAGATGAGACGAACGACAGACTCGAAAGACAATATCTCGAGGTTAATTATACGTCGGTTACCCCAAGCCAATTTGATTGAAAGAGAAAAAGAGAAAAAATGAAAGAAGAGAAAGAGCAAGAGAGAGAGAGAGAGAGAGAAAAGGGAAACGAACGATCGTTGGCTGTCTTCGAGTTGGTAATTGAAACAAATTGCCAACGACGTGGCGGCCAGAGCCGCCACTCTCGTTTCTACGTCGACTTCCGGAAGGAAATCGTTACACGGTAATGAAAGTATTTGATAGTTCGCGCGATAACAGCCGCGATTCGCACGCAAACCTCGAAAAAGAAAGAAAAAAAAAAAAAAAAAAAAAAAAAAAAAATAGAAGAAAAACACTCGCCACGTTCCATTTGCCGCGGTATCGAATAAATTTTCTCTGTTAACGGGAGGAAATTCTTTCCTTTGGATTAGCATCGGTTTCATTTCGAGTTCTTGAATTATTTTCAGAGATAATAGCATGTGCTTGCCGCGGTGAGTTAGAGGAAATAGAGAATGGTTTAGATTGGAGATTGGAACATACAGAATTGTCTGTGTAATTTAACTTTTTAATATTGTGATACCGATACTGATGGGATTTTCATTCAACTTGAGGTAAGTAAGCAAGCAAGTTTTCTAGAATTTAATTTGGAGACGAACGAATCGTTGGTTTTTAGAATTCAGGCCTCGAAACAATAATTTTAGATTGGCATCGCGATTCGTCGGCTGTTAAATTCATTTTAGAGATGTAGATTGTTATTAGTTCTATGATGAATTGAGAAAAGAAAGAATGGTTTAGTTTACATAAATAAATTTAAATATAAAATATAAATTGTAAACACACTGTAACTTTTATGAAAATAAGAAACAGCAATTTAAATTGAAATTAATTAAATTTAATATGTTTGTAATGTTGATTTGGATATTGGCATTTTCGTTGGATTCGAAAACTTTTTATAATTTAACTCGAGTATTAACCTTCAAGTGTCAGAATCAAAGATTATTAATGAATCATATTGAACTGGAGTGATATTTCCTTTGAATTCCCAAGATCTTGAAATAAACTAGTTTTAACAAATAAATAAATTCTTCTCCATAATTTCCATCTTCGTTCTCAATGCAAACTACCCTCACGTTACTTTAACTATCAAAAAGTTTCCAGTAACTCTAATCTTCGTTCTTAAGTAACTCAATCTCAATACGAAACGAAACGGTGCAATTTTTTTCGACACGGTGAAATTATCTTGAACCCCGTTTCTCGTCTCTGCTCTTTCGAATAGTCCACATGAGAACGTTACCTTCCAAATGTTACCAAAGAACCTCACCTCCATAAGGTTCGAAATTCGTTAAAAAAAAAAAAAGAAACTTTCAATTCAACAATGAAGAAGAATCCTACGTTTTCAAAGTGTCTTTTCATTTCCCATCAAGTGTTACCAACACACATTCCTCTACACCTTTGTGAAAATGGCAGTGTTCCCCCTTGTAGTGTCCTACCTGATTCTATTCAGTCAACTTCGAGCATGAAGTGTCCCCGACGATGTGTCTTTTATGTTTTTCTCGTTTTCTTTACGTATTCTATTCGCAGTAATATGTACATTATAAACCAAGTGATTAATACGTCATCATTTCTAACGCTCAACCATCATAAATAACTAAAAAAAAAAAAAAAAAAAAAAAATTTGCCACGCAGCTCAACAAACATCGATCAATCAATTAAATTAACCAAACACTGCTACGTCACGTTTAGGCTAGGTCCTTGGGTACCGTTATCGGTATTATTCATAATGGCCAAGCTAATAGCAAGCTATACTAATCACTTAATTCGTAACATACATATGTATATATAGACGCAACAATTAAAAAAAAAAAAAAAAAAAAAAAAAAAAAAAAAAA